>NW_022732292.1:0-942 GCF_011630105.1 Anneissia japonica
TTGATGGAACAGCCTGCAAAAAAAAAAAAAAAATAAAAAAAAAAAAATAAAAATAGAAGGATTTTCATTCACGAAGAAGGTTTTAAGTCTTCATCCCAGAACACTGCCGATAACTAAATGGACTATCAATAAGTTGTTAGGACTATGCATTGAGTTGCCTGACCAGTGCGATATGTTCGCTTTCGACTTCTGGTTACATCGCATTTCCCTCTTCGGAACCCTGCACTGCGATTATACTGATTATCGTGTGTTGCTAAGTGATGCCAAACGCACGCGCAAAGTCAAAGTGACGTAACAAATAATCCAAATATTAGGTGATAGTTTTAAACCATGGTTTTAGCGAGTAGCGAATTTCCCTCTTATTTGGCAAATGTAATCTAGCTATGAAATATATAATTTTGCTTCGAAACAAATACTAGCAAAATGAAATGACTGGAGACTTGGAAAGTAGGAAATTGAGGATTGTGAAGATGAGCCTAGTCGACGGCCTTGGATATTCAAGCAAGACGCCATGTCTATTGGATCAAAATCACGTGACACCTAAATACTACATAAAGTCATGATAAAGTGCAGTCATGTTTATGTCGAAATAAATTTGCCCTACTCACTGAAATGACAAAGTTGTATTTATGATGTCGTTGAGTGATTAAGTTTCAAGGGAAATTTACAACCGAAACGCTATAACGCCAAATAATAATAATAATAATAAGAAGAAGAATAATAATAATATTAATAATAATAATAATAATAATAATAATAATAATAATAATAATAATAATAGTAATAATAATAATAATAATAATAATTATTATTATTATTATAACAATAACAATAATAATAATAATAATAATATTAATGATTATAATAATAATAATAGTAATAATAATAATAAACAATATAAATATTAATAATAAATTATATAAATATTAATGATTGTCAATG
>NW_022732293.1:0-2624 GCF_011630105.1 Anneissia japonica
AGTGTACTAGTCTATTAAATAAGCTTTTGTAATTCCTAAATTTTCAAAATTTTGGGGGGTTCGCCCCCTGGACCACTTTCTTTCACATCGCCCCCCCACCCCCGTCGGGCAAATCCTTGCGGCAATTCCTGGCGCCACCCCTGATTATACTACCTCAGCCCCAACATGGTTCGGGCTGAGGTAAGACAATTTGATTATGGAACCTCTAGATGGCCGGAAATTGCACTTCCAGACATAAAATTTGAATATAATTTTCTTTATATATCTCCATTTTTTTTTTACAATTTGGAGGTGGTTGGCCGGCTGGGTCCCCTTAAATTCTGCACTGGGTACTTAGCAGATGGAGGATCTATACCAACTCAGCCCCACCGTGGTTTGGGCCGAGGTAAGAAAATTTGTGATTACGGCACCTCTAGATGGCGAGAATTACACTCTCAAACTTCAAATTTGAATATAATTTTCCTTATATCTCCATTAAAAAAAAAAATGAACAAATTAGCCCCCCACCCCGCCCTTGAATGCGCCACAGATTTCTGAACAAAGTCGAAGTCAAGATTGCTTCCATGATCTCAATGACTTATTTATCATGAGGGTTATCCTTGTTAGTTTCCGATAAAAATTCCGATGGATAAAAACTATCCTTCTGTAGCCCGGATTGATACTCCAACTGTGGCGGGTCCAGGAAGTCGAAATAGAGGGGACCCAGGGAGGGTTTTTGCGCAAATAGAATGTCCACCCACCTCATCCCTACAACTTGGGGGCTGAGGTAAGAAAAAATTATGATTATGGCATCTCCAGATTGCCCAAAATAGCATTATGATATTAATTAGTTAAATACAATTTTGTCTGTTTTCTCCTTTTTTTTCATGTTGAAAAAAATAGGAGGTTGGGGGCCTGTGCTGACTGGGTTCCCCCTTGAATCTAACACTGTTCAATTTAACACTTGCCATAGTAAATCATTTTGTATCACAAATGTCAAGCGAAAGATATTTTTATTCGAAAGATTTTTTTTTACTCAATACAGTTTCACAACCTATAACTCATTAACTACAATGTACTGTAAATTCTGTAGTTAACCTTTAGAGAACTATTTTTTTAAATGGCCTAATTAATTATCTTATTGATTTCGTTAAATTAGATGGAGTTTAAATGCGGTTATATTCCGCTAGTTTGAAGGTTTACGGATTGCCAAGCAGTTACACTAGCTATACATCTTCGTGCTTAGCATAAAGAGAACTAGAGTGTCGCTCCATTAAGAGTGCCTACCTCCCCCCATATGCCTAAATATAGAATTCACGAAGGCAGGCAATTTTTTCTTCATGCTTGAGGGTGGGTTTCAATAAAACTTTACAGACGCACATATACAGACGTCAATCAAACTTTGGTTGCTCAACTCAAAAAGGGAACCTGTAATGCTCGTTAAAATGAAAATAAAATCTATATTTTATAATAATAATAATAGGTCAATTTATAAGACGCAAATAAACAAGGTGTCTAAGCACCAAATAATAATCATAATAATAATAATAATAATAATAATAATAATAATAATAATAATAATAATAATAATAATAATAAAAATAATAATAATAATAATAATAATAATAATAATAATAATAATAATAATAATAATAATAATAATAATAATAATAATAATAATAATATTAATGATACTGCAGCTTTCGTCAAATGTTTGACACTGGTGCTGGAACAGTCACAAAAGTGTGGGGGAAGCCCCCCCCCCCAAGTAGAAAAAGTAGGTTGGTCAATCATGGCTCCTGCCGCCGTTGGTTACAAGCATAGATGTTAATTATGTCATCATCAGGAATGATGACATAATTAATGTCGAAATATTGAATCCCAACACGATGGCGTGTATTTCAATACTTGGAGTATGTATTATACTTTTTTATCTGAGATTAATCAGTGGACCTTTCGGTTTTTGGATATACATATTATGTCGACATACATGTCGAGATCAATTATCTTGCCAAGACGACATACTAAAAATGTTATGTTGTCATGGCGAGATATATTATCTTGTCATGTCGACATAGTAAAAATGTTATGTTGTCATGGCGACATAATTTATCTTGCCAAGTCGACATAGTAAAAATGTTATGTCGTCATGCCGAGATAGATTATCTTGACAAGTCTACTTAATACAAATTGTATGTCGTCTTGGCAAGATAGTTGATCTCGACATGTCGACATGATATGTATATTATGTCGTCTTGACAACATAATTATCTTGACAAGTCGTCAAGTCGAATAACACTTAGGTGCTTCCGTAGTGATCTAAGTAATAGTGATGAATTCGTTCTCTAATGCAATGCAGGATTGTTGATTTATCTATAAAGCGTTGTTGTTTGTTCCTGTTATGTTTTCATTCAGTTTACTTTTTGGAATCACCTCACTTAATATTTTTGTTTGTTTTGAGAATTTCCCTGTATTTACTACTGTCTCTTATACACATCTAGATGTGTATAAGAGACAGCCCCCACCCATCGGGGAGAAAAAGCACAATTCGTCGGGGAGAAAAAAAAATTATATGTATTTTCTACATATTAGTAGACTCTAAAATCGATTAAATAAGCCTTTGAAACCCCTAAATTGTCAAAATT
>NW_022732293.1:2968-8000 GCF_011630105.1 Anneissia japonica
CAAAAAAGGTAAGGTAATAATTTAAGGTAAAGTATATAAGGATGTTTTTTGAAAGATAATGATAACGCGATTTTGGTAAATTGTGTCTGATTTAATAATTATAATTTATATAGTATCAATGCATTTATTTATTTATAAATTATCTATCAATGTATTAGTTTCAACTTTGTAATTTAAATTTCTTATAATAATATTATTTAAGGAGAGCTTAAATTGCTTAAAGGCACTTGCATTTTCCCTTGCCTACATGAGATGTGTGCCAAAATTTGTATCCGGAACGAACAATCTAAAAATGACCACATCCTTTTTAAAATGACCACGCCCCTTTTTCAGGCTAGACAATATGAACACATTGCAAAAAAGTTGTTCTTTTATAAAAGAATACATAATGAGGGTATCAAATATCAGAAATCTCACTTTAATCACAAGTCCCATTCATATGGAAATTAGCCTAAATATGAAAAATAAGGGCCACGCAACTTTTTTTTAATTGGAAGCACTATTTTAACAGTAGGATAGACAATATGAACATCTTGCAAACAAGGGTTTTTCTTAATTTAACGAACACATATGATGAGGGGATACAATCTTAGTAATCACATTGTGGTCACATGTCCTTTTCATATGCAAATTTATCCTACTTTGCGAAAGCTTTCCAAAGCGTGTTCAGTTGACAACCATCTCAAAACACACACCACATAACATTATAATTATTTTATATCATAGGAGGCGGCACAGTTTGGACGTTGGGTGGGCCCAGTAAGCACATTTGCAAACAAAGTAAGGGCTCCCGGTTGTGGGTCTAGAATATGAAGGCCCTCGAAAAATTTACCGTTTCATTTCATGGGAGACAAATTTTTTTATTTTTTTTTTTTATTGTCTAATGCCTTCCGATAAAAATGCTAATCAAAGTGGATACGGCTTGGACGATACACAGTGTCATATCAATTATAAACCAACAATTGAATAAATGTCGTGATCGATAACATGAAGAATGTTAATTACACATTATGAAAATCATACTGATATATTATTGACATGGTCTATAAATGGTAATACTAGAAACCATTTTATTGGGAAAATTTAAAAAATGCCTCACAGGTATTAGATGATTAAAACTGGACCTCCTTCCTATTCGATTCCTCATTCATCAAAACTCCCTCCAATCACATTCATTTTATTTACCGTAATTTGCCACTGTATTCCTTGGACTCCTTTTTTTTTATTGGGGACAATATGGGGACCATTTCAATAGTAATAGTAAAACAAAAGGATCAGCCTAAGCCTCATATGTATGTTACGCCTTGTATTGTTAATGTCATTGTTGCAAGCATGAAATTAATTGGTCCATGATTGTTGTAAGTACGGGCCTAGTCCAGCGCCACAGACCACCATATAGAAATAGGAATACTTTTCCCCTATATTTAATAGGCCTACACTACATAATCAAATATTCTCAATCATCCGTTTTCAATGTCTGGAACAATGTGAAATACTGGCCCAATGTTCGTTGCTGGAATATTTTTCGAACCTAAAATCTGTGTTAGCGCTGATTGAGGACATTCGCTTTTCTTCTCTGCCACAGAAGAAGCAGAAGCTTCAAAAATAGCACGCGTCTACTGTTGACAGCAAGAGCCATGGTGTTTCACAATCGTTCGCGTGACCAAAGCGGGTTTAGTTAGCAGAGCTAATGATGGTTCCCACAAGTTTACGAATATCCGTCGAAATACTGTACAAATAAACTGCAATTATGTTAATAATTTTCACAGAAACTGACAAATATCTTAATCATGGCCATCGGTGGGGACAGGCGACACGTTCCCACCCCGGGACCCTCCAATTTTTTAAGTAGCGGGACGTCATACCAATTGTCTCCTCCACTTTTGACCAATCTTCTATAGTTAAAACCCCACTTTTCAAAGCGAGTGGAAAGAACAACAACAAATACGAATGAATCTACGATTTTTTTTTCTGTTCACTTGTGCTCTGTTTCAAGTGGGTACATATTTCCGGACCCAAATCGACTAAAAACGCAATTTTTGTGCATTTCGTAACCATGTAAGTAACCACTGCATCGATTTTATGGGTGCAAATGTTAACAGAGGCTTAATTTGTTGGGAAACAATGTAACTGAAGGTTGTTAAATTGGGAAGCGTGTAAACCTATTAGAAGGCCAACACAATATTATAAACGGTTTATTCCTTGTATATATATTATTAAGACACGTATATACTACGGTAATATTTAATATTATCTGTATACATAGATTCCAGTTTTTCCTAATTTAAAAAAAAAAAAAATATAGTCAATTGAATTTCATATAGAAGTTATTAAACAATAGTTATACAATCTTACGATGAGTTAAAAACGAAAATGGATTTCTGTCATATTCTTCATTGTATTGTTTTTTTACATGGTACTAATGCTCCTTTATGACGCATAATAATGTAATGTAATGTGGTTCGATTTGAGCGCCTTATATTGAAGTCTCAAAGCGCTCTGGATGTGGACTGGCTCGCACAGTAACTTTCTTCTTCCCTAATGGTGTCTTCGTGTCAGAGCTACCTGGTAAACCGGTACAAGCTATCTCTCGTCTGTCCACAACAGGGGCTATATGAACTAGTACACATGAGTAACCCTTAAAAAATCGTCTCAAAAGATGTACAGCGCTTTTTTTTTTTTTTTTTTTTTTTTTTTTTTTTTTTTCTTTTTATACTGCACACGAGCCAACACTGGGCCACGGTTTATAGTCCTTAGACGAGAAGACTTCTTTCACCACCAGAACCAAATGCGAGCGTGCTGTTGGAACCACCGCCGATATTATGGCTGTTTTTATTATTTATTTTAAAAACATATTCCTGTGTAACAGGAATAAACCACATCACCATGATATAATAAAGCAACATCTTTACTACAGGAAACAACACTACTCTGTTCTATGTAGTTTTTCTTTGCTTAATGATTACATTGTTTTTCTTTTTAAAGGTGTTTTTTATTTGCATATCAAGGAAATAACTGAGTTAGACCCTATATCAAATTTTCCAGTATGCATGATATTGACCTGTATAAAAAAGCAAGTGTCAAAGTGTCGTATCATGATATATTTTGACCATATACATTTTTTTTTCAATTATTGTATTATATTTGTTTGAAAAAATAAGTCCTTGAAATGTAAACTGGTGGATTGACTTTTATACTAAACACTTGAAATCTGTTAGACCTATCAATCATCTTCACATTACATGGCAGAGCAGAGTAGCTTAGTCGGCTAAACTGATGATAGCCACTGTGTGCGCGCTGAACCGTTGATATCTCTGTGTCCCAGGTTCAATTCCCATCACTGCTCTCCTAGTATTTCAGTCGGAATGCTGAAATGCAAGCTACGATGATAGCACAGTAATTTGGTCCCGTGTGCATTATGAACCATGTGAGTTGTGGATTGCCTCCCGGTGTACTTGGGACTTCGTGGGTTATCATTTGTGTGATTCACACCAAAAATACTCCTCCTCCCTCCTACGCTTGTATACCACAGATCAGATCACAGATAAACGTTTTTTCCTCATTTCCAAAATATTGTTCCAATGATAATGATGGTGAATAGTGAAATTTTAATTCAATAGTTCAATTCAACAATAAGCCCAATTGTCCTATCCCCCTGAATTATTTAAGATTTTTAAAAAAGAAAAAATTAGGGGAAAAATATGATATTCAAAATAATATTCAAATTGTATGACAGTGCAACTTCTGGCCATTTGGAGGTGCCATTCATAAATTTGCTATCCTCAGCCCTGACAATTCCTAGATCTACAACTCAAAACTATAGATGCGTCTTCCTAAATCGATTAAATAAGACCTCAAATTATTAAAAATAATTATTTTTTATTTTTATTTTATCAATAATCATACTGCTTATTCTCATTTGTTTTTAAGGAATTTTCGTGGTAACAAAGTAACTGATCGGAAACAATGGTTTGAAAAGTCTTGAAACGTTGTAAGCCTAGGTGTTGGCCCTCTAGTAATCTCTAAGAAGCTGTTCTTGAACATTAATTAAGTTATGTGGCTCACTGACCAAATGTAGAATTTGTTTTACATAATACTCAATCGATTACTTACAAAATAATTTTTACTGTGTTAAAGAACTTCTAATAAAAAAAAAAGAAAATAAATAAAAAATAATAATAATTAAAAAAAACCCGGATGTAACCGTATTTTTAAAAAAAGTTTAACGTGTACCATGCTAAATATAATTTGATTTTATAATTTAGTTTTTGGAAATATATATCCATTTGACTCTTTAGTGCGGTAGGTTGAATGTGGTTAAATGCCATTTGTTTATGGAACCCATTCCTAACATTTTTGCCTGGGAACGTTGCTGGTTTATTTTTCACAGTGTTACTCGTCCCGTTTCTACCCGACCGTTTCCATTCTGCGTCTGTTCGAGACTCTGGGCAATCAAGTCATGAATTGACTGATTTATTGGTTGAATAATAGCATTAGTTAGACCTGAACTATATTCTGTACTGTACTTCGAAACTATTTGGTAATTATAGGCAGTGGCGTATCTGGAAGTCTTGAATTTGGGGGGTCTGATGGGGGCGCGAAGGCGAAGTGGGGGCTCTATGATCAGTTGAGGGGCGCTAATTCGCAAAATATTGTGATTTTAGGTGATTTTTAACTACTTGACCGTGATTATATATTTTTTTGGGGGGAAGGGGCGTGAGTAATTTTTGGGGGCGTGCGCCCCCCATGCCCTCCCCTAGATACGCCACTGATGATAGGTGGTAGACTTGTAAAGCGCATAATGCTAGGTCTCTATGCGCTTACAACAAATGTCCAAAAGAAGAATTTTTTTATCTTTTTTTTTTTTTTTTACACGAGGTTTTTCAGCTTAGTCGAACATTCTACAAGCACACACTTCTCTCATTTATCTTTTTCTACCTATGCTTATGCGTGCGTGCTTGGGCAGTGCACTTTATCTACGTTTGTCCCTCTCTACCCAGGATTATTGGTACCTTGTTGTATGTTGTAGAAT
>NW_022732293.1:8533-13468 GCF_011630105.1 Anneissia japonica
CCCCTAGATACGCCACTGATGATAGGTGGTAGACTTGTAAAGCGCATAATGCTAGGTCTCTATGCGCTTACAACAAATGTCCAAAAGAAGAATTTTTTTATCTTTTTTTTTTTTTTTTACACGAGGTTTTTCAGCTTAGTCGAACATTCTACAAGCACACATCTCTTTCTACTTATGCTTATACGTGCGTGCTTGGGCAGTGCACTTTATCTACGTTTGTCCTTCTCTACCCAGGATTATTGGTACCTTGTTGTATGTTGTAGCATTGACTGTACAGTACCACTAGGTATGTTCGCCACTGCAGTCCGGCAGCTGATCAATTTTCCTCTCGTAAAGATCTCCTGAACAGGAAAATTTTCGGAGCCTGATGATAATTATTGTAATTGCTGCCCTTTTGGCAACTTAGTTGTTATTATGTTGCGTTTACTGGAAGATGACTTTAATGTACAATCCATACTCATACTCTTGCAGTATCTGACTTGTTGATGACGATTTACATGATTATCATAGCAGGAGCTGATGTTCAAATACAACGTCGGCGCAAGCAGTGGGGCCATTGGCCCACCCACTTTTTCTACTGGGGGAGGCCTCCCCCCCCCCCACTTTTGTGACTGTTCGCAACACCAGTGAAAAGCATTTTACGAACGCTGCAATGTCATTATTATTATTATTATTATTATTATTATTATTATTATTATTATTATTATTTGGTGCTTAGACACGTTATTTATTTGTGTCTTATAAATTGACCTATTATTATCATTATAAAATGTAGATTTTTTTTCATTTTCTAACGAGCATTAGGCCTACAATTTCCCTTTTTGAAATGAGCAACCAAATGTTAACTGACGTCTGTATACTCGCGTCTGTAATGTTTCCTTGAAACCCACCCGTAAGCATGAAGAAAAAATCGCCTGCCTTCGTAAATTATGTAATTAGGCATATGAGGAGGGGGGAGGTAGGCACTCTTAATGGAGCGACGCTCTAGTTCTCCTTATGATGATTGGCTGATTGGCTTACAGAAAACCTTCAAACTAGCGGAATATAACCACATTTAAACTCTACCTAATTTAACGAAAACAATAAGATAATTAATTAAGCCATTTTTAAAAATAAATTTCTCTGAAAGGTTAACTACAGAATTTACAGTACAATGTTGTTAATGTGTTATAGGTTGTAAAAACTTTATTGAGTAAAAAAAAATCTTTGGAATAAAAATATCTTTCGCTTGACATTATAAATTTGTGATACAAAATGATAGCCTATGTCAAGTGTTATCTTGAACAGTGACAGATTCAAGGGGGAACCCAGTCTGCACTGGCCCCCAACCTCCTAATATTTTTCAAAATTTTAAAAAAAATAATGTAGAAAACAGACAAAATTTAAACTTTTAATCTGAGAGTGCCATTTCCGGCTATCTAAAGGTGCCATAATCATAATTTGTTCAGCGGTTGAAGGGGAAGAGGTGGGTGGACATTCTTTTTGCGTAAAACCCTCACTGGTTCCCCTCTTTTTCGACTTCCTGGACCCGCCACAGTTGGAGTATCATTTCCGGCATAGAAGGGTAATTTTTATCTATCCGGGGAGAAGTGAAGTTTTTGTCGAGGAACCCATATCAAGGATATTCCTCATGATAAATAATTCAATGAGATCGTGGAAAAAAAATCTCAACTTCGACTTCGAAATCTGTGGCGCATTCAAGAGGGCGGGGGGCTAAATGGAGATATAAGGAAAATTATATTCAAATTTTAAGTCTGAGAGTGTAATTTCCGGTCATCTAGAGGTGCCATAATCACAAATTTTCTTACCTCAGCCCAAACCATGGTGTGGTTGTGGTGGTAAAGATCCTCCATCTGCTAAAGTACCAAGTAGCTAATTCAAGGAAACCCAGCCGTTCCGCCCTCACCACCAAAATGTAAAATCAATAATGGAGATGTAAAGATAATTATATTCAAATTTTATGTCTGGAAATGCAGTTTCCGGCCATATAGAGGTGCCATAATCAAAAATGTTGGGGCTGAGGTAGTGTAAATCTTCTATCTGTCAAAGTACCCTCCCTGGGCCCTTCTATTTCGAATTCCTGGATCCGCCACTGGAAATACAACAAATATAAAGTCATATTACAGTTATTATAATTGTCAATCCCTTTTATCAATACAATCATATATACATAATGCAGGTATGAGGAATAATGAGTAGAGTTTTTTTTTTTTTTTTAATCTTGTGAAGAAATCAAGGTGTTACAAGATTCATACTGTTAACAATTTACTTTATGCTACAGCTTTTACATGAAAGTACATACTCCAAGTATTGAAATGCACGTCGTGTTCTAAATGCTTTGTTTTTGCTTAATAACCATTCTTTGTCATTTTTTCTTTTAACCCTTTGACGTTGTGGCCCATATCCCATACGGGCTACTGTCCCAGGATGTGAGGCACGTATACGGTACGGTCTGAATTTTCCGCTTATTTTAGTATTGCTGCACCATATTGCTGACTTTTTTAGGGGATTTCCCTAATGTCATAGTAAAAAGCATGTCTAGTGATCGTATATTTAGTCTAGGATCTGACAAAGACTTGTCTGCACTTAATATAAGAGAGAATATCTCAACCGATATACACTAATATGAACACTAGAAACAACATGAGATTTGTGCCAAAATCTCTATCTATCACTATCATTCCAAAACACACACCACATAACATTATAATTATTTTTATAATTAATCTATATCATTGGAGGCGGCACAGTTTGAACGTTGGGTAGGCCCAGTAAGCACACTTGCGAACAAACTAAGCCCCCTCCCCAAGGTTGTGGGTCTAGAATCTGAAGGCCCTCGAAAAAGTTGCGGTTCTACTTCATGGGAGACAAATTTTGTGATTTTAGTTTATTGTCTAATCTCTTACAGTATAATGCCTTCCGATGAAAATGATAATCAAATTGGACACGACTTAGACGATACACAGTGTCATATCGATTATAAACGTCGTGATTGATAATATGAGGAATGTTAATTACACATTATGAAAATCATACTGATATGCCGATTACGTGGTCCATAAAAATGGTAATAATAGAAACCATTTTATTGGGGGAAAATGCTTCACAAGCTTTCTGATGATTTGAACTGGTCTATTTCCCGTTATATTTGCCTCGGACCATCGGACTTCCTTCCTATTTGATTCTTCATTCATCAAAACTACCATATAATCACATTCATTTATTTATTGCATCCAACAGTATTAAAAAGCTAATTAAAGGATTCAAATACAATTTTAAATAAAATTAATTATCATAATTTAAAATGTAAAACGATTATATAAAAGCAATATTAAGTAATAATAACAATGACTATCAACTAAACAACAAAATAATCAAAATAAAGAAAAAAAACAATAGATATTAATCAAGATCAACAATAATACACTTACATTGGTTGAAATTTCAATAAAAAATAATCAAGGAAATCTTGTTTAGAAAGATAATCGTAAGCTAAAGAAAGACGACAAACCCACCAACAAAATTCAGTCTTTTTACACGGGAGTGTTTAACAAGTAAATTAAAACGAAAATTCTGAATATGGAATATAACTCAACTTCGTAAAATCGGGAATGGGTAGGGGGTGGGGGTGGAGGACAGTGCATAAAAGGGTAGTATATTTTAATGGCATTCTCTACACACCGACAGGCAACCTACGCTGTAGGCTACTATGTAGTTTATTAATTCATTTTATTTTATTGGGTTGATAAGCAATGAACAAATTATCATTTGGATCCTCAAGACGATATTCTCCAATATAGAGTTCTTCATTTCTTATCTTACCCCATGGTTTAGTTTAAATTTTATTTTGACCGCGGTTTTTTTTAATTATTATTATTTCATTAAGAGTAAGCCTAGGGCTAGCAATTAGTTTAAATTTAATTGCCGCATGAAAGGCTCAATATTTATTCAAAGAAAAAAGAAAGAATGTTAGACTTTGGTTTAGGCCAAAGGCCAATGATGTGCCAAGCAGCGAACATAATCAGTATTGAAAGTGCATATCAATTCACAAGCCAAACATGAACACAAGATATGCTCTACATAATTTAAGTCTCATTATGATGTTTAGGCAGTGGAGTTGTTTTGGTTGTGAAAAATAAAATCATGTTACCGTAACAGGATTTGAACCAAGGACCCGTACTTAAAAAACAAGTATCTTAACACCAAGCTAGTTAACGCCACTCCATTATTAGATCAGGAGAGGTGCGTATAGAACAGGTACAGATGTAGTCAGATGGAAAACAATCTGACGAGAGAGAGAGAGAGAGAGAGAGAGAGAGAGAGAGATGGGGAAGAGGGGAAGAGGGAGGGAGGGAGGGAGGAAGTGAGAGACAGAAAGTGTGTACTGTAATATTAAGGTTCAATAATATTTAACTTATATAACCATTGTAATTTGTTTATTGATACCCTTCATCTGTTGAATTTCTCAACTTGGTTTCAACTTAGCTTGAAACCGTGTTTACTAGAATTGTAGTATTGATATATTATTGGTCATTCTAAAGTAACAAGCAATCACCCCTGGACAATTGAACATTAAATTTCCCACACAGTTGATTGGAACTTTTAAACCAAACCTTTGATATTTTTAATATATCGTAATTAGAAGTTTCTAACAAACATCCTATTAAATCATAGGGAATGAATTTCTCTATTATCCAATTACAAACCCCCTTAAAATATGTGGGGGAACCCCATGATCTACTTCTCAAGCTACAACTACGTACACTTTACTATTATAACAACACTCGATTGTAACCTACCCACAAACCACAGAAATAATATAGGCCTATGTGCAAATGTTACAAATGTATACCAACTTCTAAACAATGTGGAGTGCATCCAGTAAATTGTATGCCTTATAAGCAGACATTAGAGGGCGGTATGTAGATTTTGACA
>NW_022732293.1:17717-21001 GCF_011630105.1 Anneissia japonica
TATTATTATCATCATAATCATCATCATCATCATAATCATCATCATCATCATCATCATAATCATCATCATCATCATCATCATCATCATCATCATCATCATCATTATTATCATGAAATAAATATAAAATATAATTACCGTTCCATCCGATACAATGGCCGAGCGGTTAGCCGGGGCGCCGCAAGCTATAGCCATAATATCGGCGCTGGTTCGAACTTCACGCTCGCCAATGGTTCTGGTGGTAGAATAAGTCTTCTCGGATAAGGACTATAAACCGTAGGCCCAGTGTATACAATGGTTCGTGGGCACTATAAAGAACCCAGTACATCCTTCGAGACGAGTAGGGGGATACCCCGGTGTATTGGAACAGACAGCCCCTGTGGTGGACGACGAGAGTTGCTGGTACCGGGTTATACAGTAGTTACATTTACATCAAAAACCCTTCCTAACTTTTGGAGTTAAGGGACAGACATTAAGGGACCCTTAGGGGCGAAGAAAGTCATTGATCGAGTTCATAGTCCACACATCAAGCGCCCTGAGCATCTTACATTAGATGGATATGTGCGCTAGATAAAAATACACTATTATTTTTATTATTATTATTATTAACAAGGTTTCCTTACTTGCTGTAATCGGAAACTAATAACTCTAGCATCGCGTCCTCTGTGCCTTTAATAACAATAGATCTTGCTACGTCACGATCACTCGTAGACCTACTAATAACAATAGGCTGAATTGCATCTACAAATAAAGAAGAAAAAGAATGGTTCTATAATCAGTAATCTTTGAACATATTTTTCCCAGCTTACTTTTTTCTGACGTCATAAATAGAAGGTACCGGTAGTTTACACACTGTTCAATTAGTTATTTTAACTCCAAAAGAGTTTATTTGTACCTTTTTAGGCAAAGAATAGCTCATTTTAGAGTTAAAATAACTACTTGAAACTAACAGTGATTAGGTTACAGTACATTTCACATTGTGTGCATTTATTATTAATAGTTTTGACTTTTGAATTCCGTTAGGAAGGGTTTTTGATGTAAATGTAACTACTGTATAAATAAATATTGCGAATGCAAAGTACAGTAATAATAAATATCACCGCAGCCACAGACTCCTCAATATGTATGGTACAGTCTGTTTATTTTTTATAAATGTAGGCCTACTGCAATGTGTTTGTTTTTAATGAAATCGTAAACCACTATTGTTTTATAACTTCTAAAGAAAGAAACTGGATAATACTTTGTTCTTCCGATAACCAGTATCGCATATTGGCCTCGCGTCCATTTTCCTCAACCATCGTCACGTTTTCTTTTAGGTCAGTGGCATTACTACATAACATGATTATCACATCTGCTATTAGCATGTCTGTCATACATTTCTGAAACAAAAAAAAAACATACATGTAAATTTGAACAGCTCGGAAAAAAATCATGATCTGCTTTAGCTACGGCACCATTAAAGAGACGTGGTCAGAAAAAAAAAATATTTCAAAAAAGCGAAATAATATTATGTGGAAACAAAAACAATATTTCGAAATATTTATTTTATTCTATGAAAGAAAACTAATATTTATAATATGAAGTCAAATATTAACCACCTTACACGCCATAAAATACTATACTATTAACAATTTTTCAGTGCCAAGTATAAATTGGAATTATGTTTCTTTTGTCACTATATTTTTAAGGTTATTACAATTCCGTGAAAATACACACATGTTAAGTCTTATCGATGTTATTTTATTTTACAAAGTAGCTTACGGCATGTATCCTTTTATGTAATTAAAATAATTATTTAAAGTCGGATATTTTTTTTCAGATATTTCGTAATATAATATATCTTTAAATGCTATAAATTAAACCTACCTTCGTACGTCAAAATCAAGAGACCTCGGTTTAGCCCCGTATTGTCTCTGGTTGCCATCTCTGATATTTGTCTGGCACTAAATTGTGTCAGTGCATTGCCTTTCGCAATCCCTTGCTCAGTTGCAAAATGTATTGCGGTCGTTGATTTTGCTGCTGCTCCCACTGAAGAGCATCAAATGCATGTGCCATTAGCCCTTGTGGCATATCATTTTTCCCCCCACTTTTTTCTATGGAACGCCAAAAGGACAAAATACAATTGGCAGCAGTGCAAAACTGAGAGTCAGCAGCGCAAAACTGAGTCACCTGTGCAAAACTGAGAGTCAGCAGTGCAAAACACAGAGTCACAGTGCAAAACTGATTAGTGCAAAACACAAAGTAACAGTGCAAAACTGAGAGCCACAGTGCAAAACTGAGAGTCACAGTGCAAAACACACTTTATTAATTTGGAGGGACATATTCCATTTTTTACCTACCAGACTCATTCCGTTTTGAGTGAAGTAAAATTATGAATTAAAATAGCAATATCTTAAGTACAATCGCTTTATGTTCCAATAAATTTTGCATTTACTCCTTTTCAAATAAAGTTTTAAACAATACTTGGTGTTTTAGTGTCATTGGACTCTGTAAAGATGTTTTTAAATACTTGTATAAAATAAAATTACTTAATATTGGATTTGAGTCGCTGTCTAAAAAAGTCGAGTTTTATACGACATTAAGAACATGAGTGAAAAATATATGGCCACGTTGAAAGTTTCATAAAATAATTATAACTCCATGAGCAGACGGTTTTTAAAGGAGTTTAGAGCCCGTAATAAATCTCTGAACCTGAGGGCAGAAAATAACTATGATGTTTAGAAAAATCAATTATGTATTCTGTGAGATTGTAATTTTAAATTTTCAAAAATATTTTCCCAATGGGACGAAGTCTTTCATAGTAAAATAAAATAATATCAATCATTTTCTCTAGATTACCGAAACATAATTTCCTAAAACTTTGTGGCTCGGCTTACGTTAATGCGTAGGCAAAATTACAGGCTAGCTCACGTCCATGTATTGATCATGTGCATTATTGGTGTAGGTTTTATTGAACGGCTAGACTATGGACTAAATGAATATCAATTAAGCTAGTCGAAAATCTCATCGGTCTTTTGCTGACACCAATACAAATATGTATAGATTAGTTTATGTTAAAAAAAAATTGCTGTATTTGGTAGTAAGAAACCTGCAAGTCAAATTAACGGAGTCCCGGAATAAAAAATCACTAGAAGGGTTCATAGTGAGAATTTTCGTATTCTTACTTTTGGACCACAATATAGGGATTGGCAAACCACGGTGGGGCTGAGGTCGTATAGATCCTCCATCTGCTAAGTACCCAGTGCCGAATTCAAGGGGACCCAGCCGGCCACCCACCTCCAGATTGT
>NW_022732293.1:21493-23391 GCF_011630105.1 Anneissia japonica
CTACTAATATGTTGAAAATACATATATATTCTCCCCGACGGATTGTGCTTTTTCTCCCCGACGGGGGGGGGGGAGGGCAGCTTTCCCCGACGGGGGCCCTGGCTCCATCCCCCGGGCCCCTGGCAGCGCTGCACCCCTGGTATAGATCTTCTATCTACTCTCCGTGCCAAACTGAGAGTCACAGTGCAAAACGCAGAGTCACAGTGTAGAACTGAGAGTCACAGTGCAAAACTGAGAGTCACAGTGCAAAACTGAGAGTCACAGTACAAAACTCAGAGTCACAGTGCAAAACTCAGAGTCACAGTGCAAAACACAGAGTCACAGTGCAAAACTGAGAGTCACAGTGCAAAACTGAGAGTCACAGTGCAAAACACAGAGTCACAGTGCAAAACATTGGTGGCAATGCAAAACTTCAATGGCAGTGCAACTCATTTTGTGAAATGACAAAAAAGCAGAAAATTTAGACAGTTAAGTGAGATTTATTTAGGAAAACAATTTTTCTTGAGAAGCCGACGAAGTCGAGGCATTTAGGTATACATCTAGACTTAGGCCTTGTTTTTTGACATGCCCGGGCACATGTACCTACTACTAGCCTTCTCCATAGCCCACTGTTTATTAATTATTTCAAACACTTAATTTTTGTATTAAATGTAACGCTTATAAGCACCCCCCCCCCACAAAAAAAAAAATTGTCAATGGTCCCAGGGAGTGCCCAAGTGCCCAAAATGTCATCCATTTCACTTGTTGACACCGTCCAAAAAAGCTGTGAAACTTTAATTCAAAATAGAGGGCGTCCACTTGAGTTGTACTGCCATTGGAGTTTTGCATTGCCACCAATGTTTTGCACTGTGACTCTGTGTTTTGCACGGTGACTCAGTTTTGCACTGTTACTCTGTGTTTTGCACTGTTACTTTGTGTTTTGCACTGCTGACTCTCAGTTTTGCGCTGCCGACTCTCAGTTTTGCGCTGCTGACTGTGTTTTGCACTGTGACTCTCATTTATGCACTGTGACTCTGTGTTTTGCACTACTCAGTTTTGCACTGTGACTCTGTGTTTCACACTGCTGACTCTCAGTTTTGCGCTGCTGACTCTGTTTTGCACTGCTGACTCTCAGTTTTGCGCTGCTGCCAATTGTATTTTGTCCTTTTGGCGTTCGATATTTTTCCTATTAAGAAAAACGCATCAATAGATATGTAAATCACGAAATAAATAAGGATGAATTAATATTTATGATATTGAAATACAGTACACGCCTAATTAAATAAATAATCAAACAATTCAATTGCGTGCAGTTTTTGTTTGATACAACCAAGACATTAATAAAATAAATCAATATTTTGCAAAATGTGTATCAAATAAAATTAAATAATCAATTATTAATTAATCAATTAAATAAATTAATTAAATAGATAGGGCTTAAATTTCGAATGCTTTATTAGAGAAGGTGTGTTCCATGCTATCAATGATTATTAAATGCTTATCTTCGAGTGTTTACCGTCTATTGCTTCCTCCAACAAATCGTACTATTCCTCCTATGGTTACCCTTGAAGGCTCATGAAAAACTATATAAATAAGATAGAATTAAAATTGAAGTTTTTAACTTATTTGCATAGTTTACACAGATTTCATGGGCTACGCATTTAACGTACAAATTAGTAAAAGAGGTGTGTCTTCAAACGCGACTTGAAAAGTGTAACATTATCGGCCTCACGGACAAGCTGTGGAAGACTGTTCCAGAGAGATGGAGCTGATATTGAAAATGCACTGTCACCATAGGTGCTAGTACATGTTCGTGGTTTATGTAATAGATGATGTGATGATGATCGGAGGGTTCTTGTAATTTTACGATCACTAATAAGGTTTGTTATGTAAGAGGGTGAATTATGTGATCTACATTT
>NW_022732294.1:0-1350 GCF_011630105.1 Anneissia japonica
ATAGGAGATGCTAGGATTTAATAAAATAACATTTTAAGTTGTTATTACCTTGAAAACAGCAGTTCGGCCCTTCTAATTTCATGTAGTAAGATTGATGTGACGTGTCGTTGTATAGTGGTGTTATATATTGGTATATTGTGTTCGTTTCCTTAAGCATCACTAATTTTCAACGGGTATATTTGCATATGAAATATTAGGCAAACTTTTTGGAACAAAACAATCATATTTTCATCGGATCACGTTCACTGCAGCGAAGTGACCTACAGAAGCCTTTGTTATCGTTTAGACTCGCTCATTTTATGAGGGGTAATTACACTGTAAAAAATGTCAGTAATTTTACGTTTACCTTAATTAAATTTACTGTAAAAATAAGGGTCACTACCGTGTGATTGTATTTTTACGGTATTTTTTATATAATAATACGATAGATTGGTGTTTTGTTGTAAATTTCCGGTATCATATCGTTTTTCTACAGGTTAAAATTCGTCCGTGTATTTTGACGGAATTTTTATGTAAATATACGGTGAATTCGTAAATTCAATGTGTTTGGCGGTTAAAATACGTCGTCATATTACTGTTTTCCGTAATTTAATAGGTCAAAATCAACATTTACGTTAATTAACGTTGGAGTTCGTAATGTTCATTTATAAACTGACGTAATTTTACAGTACAAAATATTGTTTTAACAAGTACTATGAATCATTACAATTTGTTTTTTGTTCCAAAAATCCGGCCCGAATTCACCAAACGGTGCGAAATCGCTGAAAATCAGCCCCTTTTGAGCAGTTTTTTAAACACAACTTCGTTAATATTAGGCCGATTTTTTTGGCTGTTTTTGCAACGTGTTCCTTATTTATTCAGCTATAATTTCATGTTATTTTTAATTTTAAAATCAATGATGTTTCGTGAAGTCAGTTGGCGATCGCCCAGTGTATTAACTCCTTTATGTTTACAGAATTTTGCGATCGTGTTGAATAACTCTCACTTTTAACGGCTGTTTCGGTACGTAAAAATAGACCAATTAAGCTGTCTGTTAAGCTAAAAATCAATATGATTGGATGAGAGGTCTCGTCGGAACGCCCATTTCTTTAGAGACATCGACATGATCTGACACATTTTGACTAATGGTAAAGAATAGGCGGCAGTTAGATATTCCCGAAAAGCTCGTGCTGGTGTAAGGTTGATATAAAAACAGCAGTTTCTCAGCTAATATTTGCTTAAAAACCACCATTGTATGAAAGAGAAGAGAAGTCTTTTCTGATTTGTAATATGTAAACCAGGGATGTCACCAGCTTTTTTAAGTGCCGGTCGGCGATCATTCCGCGTTTTCCCGGGGGTGGGGGTGCCACC
>NW_022732295.1:0-837 GCF_011630105.1 Anneissia japonica
GGGAACAAAATGTAAGATTACATTACATAACAAAATGTAATATTACATTACATAACAAAATGTATTACATTACTTAACTAATTGTAACATTACATTATAGTGCGTAGGGCCTAAAAGTTATAATTAAATTATAATGCGGTAAATGTATAATATTTTATTACATGTGCTTAGTGTGGTAAATATAATAGGCTTTACATTACAGTACAGTACGGTAACTGTACAGTAATAAGTATTACTTTACAGTTCAGTAAATGGAATAATGTTGTAAGGTGTGATGTACAATTAAGTCAGAAATGCAGTTAATATTATATCACAACACGTTAGGTGAAATGTTGTAGAGGCCGACAAAATGTAGGCCTAATACAGTTCAATTCCTTTCAGCTTTCTATATTCGCTTATAATAAATTTTAATAATCGAAGGAAAAAACCGTCATGTACCGTACCGGTACTAAATAATTATCAGCGATGCACAATAAATTGAGGAAAACTTAATATGCTTGTTTGCCCAATGGGCTCCCATTATCTTACAGTTTATATTTGTAGTGTGGTAAATGCATATTACGTTACAGTAAACATAACTGGGATCGATCTTATTACGATGATCTGTGACTACGATTGAAAAAATGGATGTTATTAATAAAGTTTACCTGGAACTCATTGCTATTATTGTACCTTATCCAGCCAACGTTTGTATGTATAAAGTGCAGTACAGGTTTTGTGCGTTTAGCTCTGTGAATAACTGACAGCATAGACGCGTGTTATGGTCTATGATTTTTTTTACCTTTAATTTTCTTCAATAGGCCTACAACAAAAACATAACAATGCGAATACAATACC
>NW_022732296.1:0-558 GCF_011630105.1 Anneissia japonica
GCCATATTACCGTGCCGATATTCCAATAAAATAGCCCTATATTTTTAGTACAATTTTATACATACTTATGAATTTAGTACTTGGTTAGCAATTAAGACTATTTATATTTGATTGAATTAACAGCTGTTAACTAGGATTATGTTCATCAACAGGTAATTGAACGGAATTTAGGAACTCATACTTCTTTGTCCGTCTATTATGGTCTATTCACTTGGAATGATGCCCAGAATTTTTCAATAATATCTAATCTATGCTATTCTTTCCTGGGGCAACATTCGACAATACCGTACCTCACCGAAAAAGCCACCATTCTTTAACAGCGTGCCTTTCAGTAACTAAAAAAATACACGTAACACAGACATAACGTACTACTCAAATATTGATTAAAAATTAAAGTTAATTAAATTTTATTTGTTGTATATGAGTGTTTATGCTAATATATCAGGTTTCTACTTTCATTAGGATCATAATTCATAAGTAACTTTAAGTTGGAGGGCTATGCCTGATACGATAGCATATAGCACAAAATTATTCAGCCTTATATTTGAGCATCGTTTC
>NW_022732297.1:0-1275 GCF_011630105.1 Anneissia japonica
ACTAGGATAGCACATTTCACAAGATCTACTTAAGATCTATTTAGTGTTAGAGCTGAACCAATTAGATGTTCATTAATTTTGTTATTGTCTGTAGTGAATAATGACCTACTTTGTGGCTTCTCTCACTGTACTGTGATTTTACTATTCTGTCAGTGTAGAGTTGACTATATATATTGATTGATTTTGATTGATTGATTTTATATATATTTATTTATTATATATATATATATATATGTATATGTATATGTATATATATATATATATATATGTAATTCATGTTTAGTATAATATATATATATATACATACATAAATAAATATTATATACATATATATGCCTAGAAATGAAATAGTGTTCAAATATTAGAATATATACATATTATTAATTATTATTTCAATGA
Organism: Anneissia japonica; assembly: GCF_011630105.1. Classification (NCBI taxonomy): domain Eukaryota; kingdom Metazoa; phylum Echinodermata; class Crinoidea; order Comatulida; family Comatulidae; genus Anneissia; species Anneissia japonica. The sequence continues at coordinate 400 of NW_022732297.1, forward strand.
TTGAGACTACTAGAAAATAGTAAAAAAATTATTTCTGAAATATCATAATGCTTCCAAAGTAGATTATTGATACTGATGATGATAGAATTTTAACAGTTGAATTTACTAGTGACATTTAATTGGCTTATTATTTTATACTACTTTCATAGGCAGTTGATTCTGTCAGGGGAATGATGTCAACATATTTTGAGCTTTTATTGATGTTCATCTCAATAATTCACACCATTTATCAGTCCTATAGAACTTTCGTCATATTTAGATAAATTTGTTGGTATGCAGAATTGTTCCTGGCTTAAAGTTCACTTAAAACAACCAACAAATTATTATTAAATCATTTGAAAAATTGCATTTCGTATTTTACATTATTTGATACCTACATTGTGAATTTATCGTATACTATAATCATGCTGCCATTCCCTTGCCCCATCTTATGGTTAACATCTTCATCTGTTTAAAGAAAATAGATATACTTGTGTGATCAGGATTGCATCAAATTGATATACCATCATAATTCATGTATTTGTATGTGTCCACACAAATTGCATAGTAGCATAAACTATGATGTATATGATAATCTTTAGCCGTAAGGGTATGGATCGAGAGGTGTAGGTAATGTTGATTTATAGTACCAGTACAATGCACTGGTAAGCAACCATTCAATTCAAGTAAAGCTAAAGACTATTTCTTATAATTTTTTCTTGTTAATATAAGTGACTCGTGACATTGTGATTCTGATCTATATATGTCATTGTGTGCGTATGTATGTATACATATGTAATTTAATAAAGGTCGACTGAAAATCTCATTGATTCTAATTTTTAATAAATTGTAGGAAATTTCAGACTATACCTCTTATTATATTTCATTTACATATTT
>NW_022732298.1:0-2071 GCF_011630105.1 Anneissia japonica
TTTATTTGGTGTAAACACGAAGGATAGCCCACGAAAGTCTAGAAGAAGACTTATTTCCAGTGGGGCCTTCTGGTGGTGATTGGTCAGTACACCGGCAGACAATCTCCTACTCTTTTCCGAAGAGTGTACTGTGTTCTTTAACATGCACATGGGCCATAAATGCACACGGGACCAACGGCTTAAACGTCTCATCCGAAAGAGGCAGCGATGGGAATTGAACCAGAGACCTAGAGATCTCCATGGTTTAGCGCACAAACAGTAGCTACCACCAGATTAGCTGACTGAGCTAAGCTTCTCTCTTATTATCTTAATATTACATATTTAATTTTTTTTTTACTGTATAAATTAAAATATGCACACAATTGATATGTTTTTTCTTGCAAATTTTTATTCTAATATTTTTTATTATTCCTTTATTATATTAATATTTTCTTAATTTTTAAAAATATTTAGCATAACGATAACAATATTTATAATATTTTTGTTATCATTTTTCAATTTTTTTTTGAATTCGCTTTTTTATTTCGTTTTTGTTATTATTCCAAATTTAGAATTTATAAATTTTGGTCGTCCCATTTGGACCCGCGTCAGCCATAGTGGGTTGCCACTAATGTCCATTATCTCATGCCTCTCTCATGTAAGGGTTTTCCTACCTTAGTTATAATTAAATTAAACTTGTTTTGCTATCAGCAGTACGGTTAACATGGTATTTTTTTACAGTTACTCATTTGCCCTTTCCGAGACAACCCATCATGCAATCAATCACGTAAGCTTCACAAATCTTGAACATAAACATCTTGTTGTAATTCCTCGCGATTATAATTAACTCTTGCGAAAACAAACATGAAACTGACTGAATGCTATACCACAACGATAAGTTATTCGAAGAAGTCCTTTCTTTGATGTTTAAAGTCTGGCTTTCTAGATCATTTAGTATAATATATATGTGTGTGTATAGACTTTGTCACTAAATAAAAAAAAGATGTAAAGGGAAATATACAAATTATTTGCTCATGAAATGGTTATATTGACCGTAATACATTTGAAATTTTGATTGAGATGTAACTCTCAAGAGATTGAGGAAGTATCTAGTTGTAACGCTTTGACAGTATCTGTGTCGTATGTCACCCTACATTTATTAATATGCACATACACATTTATCATGCATTGGAGACGTACTGTAGCTTAGTGGTTAAGAGGCCTACCTTTCATTCCCAAGGTCCATGGTTCAACTCCTCTTAAGAGCATTTTGTTTCAATTCATAATTAAACATTGCTCCACTATCTAATTACACATTATGTGAATTATTTTCTGCTATGTTCACACTGTATTCATTGTGAACACCCTTGGTGAAAATATGCCTCTGTTGACACTTGGAATTAAATACACAGATTATTTTTACCCCCATACTTAGATTGAGTCAATCTCTGATCTTGTTATGTACATCCATTTGATTCTTGGATATATATTAACCACACCATAGCTAAACTCTGTTTGCCATGCACAAATGGCCGTTAAAATTACCAAGCATAACTATGAATGTACTGAAAACATAAATAAATAAAATATTACCTATAAAAACTAAAAATACTATACTAAAATTCCTGTGTTTTTTTTATCAATTGTTAAAAATGAAAATATTACCTATAAAAACTGAAAATGCAGGACTAACAATTTATTCATGTTGTTTAAATAGATTGTGGATTTTTTATTATCAATTGTTGTAGGTAATATTCTTTATATTTTTTTTTTATTGCTTGTTAAGAATACCAATGGTAGAGTTTACTACAATTGTTAGATTCATCATCCTTGTCAGCATACGTTTTGCAACATCAATACTGGCAAAGATAAGCCTGACAACAACTATGTATTGATGAAATTCCTCAGTATGAAAGACTAGGAAAACGTGTATTATGCTTTATCTAGTCACTAAACAATACTCACATGTAACTCGCACAATGTATACTATTGATTAGCTCAAGCACCTTTAACAACGTATATCCCACAATTCAATTCAGGAACAGTCAGACGAGACAGAAAATCCATAAATTTCTGTGAAGGTTTAAACACA
>NW_022732299.1:0-658 GCF_011630105.1 Anneissia japonica
TAACCGCTCACCCTCTCCACCTGTACGTAGGGGTGTATCTGCTTATCAGGAGCACACACGCTCTGCGCGGGGGAATGGTGATATGCGATCGCGGTCTAGCCCTAGGGGTTCTTATGATAGGGGGCAGCATCGTTCTCCCCCTAGGGATAACTATGTGGATAGGGACGACTCGGGTTCTTCCTTTAGTGATGAGGCCTTTGAGGCGGAACGCGCCTTACCACGGGATAATCACCGGGGGAACCCCAGGTCTCGAGGTTCTCGAGACACTAACCGTAATAGATCCGACTCAAGGTCTCCTGACCCCATTGACCATCCTAGAGGGCGGGCTAGAACCAGGCGTGGGAGGGATTATACTGATCGGGATCGATCTAACTCCCCTAGGCAAAGACGCCAAGACCGACCTGGTCGTGCCCCGGTTAAACTCCCTAAAAATTTAGAATTTACAGGGAAGGAGAATTGGCTTGTCTTTAGGGACCGATTCGAGTCGTATGCAAGGGCGCAAGATTTAAGCCCAAATGAAAGGAAGGAGGGTTTCTTTCAGTGTGTTAAAGGGAAAGCAGCATCCTACCTCCAGAATCTGAGTCTGGCTCGTGGGGGGGCTGGTTAATTGGGACACTATCCTGAGGTCCTTTGATGGGTTCTACGGGCGTGATGAGCC
>NW_022732300.1:0-647 GCF_011630105.1 Anneissia japonica
ATAAAATATTCTTATATTTTAAAAATCACTTTTTAAGTTCAAATTACTAAATTTGATACCATTACTATGAATGAATTTTAGTTGTGTGGTCATGCTTCAAACCAAAATGCATTGGGCCAAGTTATAGTTGGCAATGATTGGCCCCAGAATTAGGCTAGGTTTCCATACAATTGCAACATGCTATCACCGACAGCTTTTGGTGATTCTGAATGTTCGGTCAAATTCGGGAACCTTCCCGATTGTGTAGAGGACTGCACGTAGTACAACGATTGCACTGAAAGCAAGGTAGCAACACTGTAGCAACTGTATGGAAACCAAGCTTTTGGCCTAAGGACGTTGCATCCCTAAGTAAAAAAAACGATGGACAAACCTTAATTTTAAAATGTCACATACTTGAGCAACACAATGGTCAAATTTAAAAATAAATCAATAAAAAATGGACACGTGCTGGTAAAACATGCTTAAAAAATTGTTTAGTTTAAATTTATAGTTATTTATTTTTTTCTTCACTCTGAATAGCATTAAGCACATCTAAGAACAGATGTTTATAATGATGTTTTTAAAAATCAAATAAAATGATCATGCACTGCTACATATAAAGAAAAATGGAAATTATATAATAAAAAATATATATATATATATTTATA
>NW_022732301.1:0-496 GCF_011630105.1 Anneissia japonica
AACTCGTCACTGAGGACGAGTTAGGTGATCCGCCGTACTTAAACCCTCACGAAGCACGCACGGTTCTCATTGAAAAGTATTATAAAACATGCTCTATTTAAAGAGTAATTTTGAGCATTTTAAAAGGAATTTTAAAGGAAAAGAGTAATTTTGAGCATTTTAAGGACTTCCGAATGTGTACACATACGTCTTAACGTCCGTGCGCACGGTAGTATTAATACAGTGTCAGAAACCCAATTATGTAACCGAAACGTAATTTCCAGCTTCAGTACGTGCTGTGGACGTAGAAATGAGCGTACGGCGCGTAAATTTTGGAAAGTTTTGGAATATTCAAAATTACCTGAAATGTGTTTTAAATTATCTGAAAAATGGTATTAACAATTTTAAAATTTTAACGCACAAGTACGAATAGCTTATACGACGCGTGCCTGACGACGGTAATGGCACATGAATTGAAACCTTGCCAAGTTTAATTTAAAATCCCCTGTTGGTTGGT
>NW_022732301.1:505-1313 GCF_011630105.1 Anneissia japonica
AATTTTGCCTTTACAGTAAACGAACTATCGGTCTGATAGTGTCGAAATACCGTCTGCCGCCCTCTATTTTCAATGTGTTTACATCTTTCAAGAAAGAAAGATGAGAAGGCTCCAAAAAAGCCATATTTTTGACCATGATGACGTCACCAAAATAAAAAATAAATGGACACGTCCGAAAGAGAATTGATTTAGCTATAACATACTCACAGGTGGGAGACAATCAATCAAGATAAGCGAGTACGTTCAAACGAGTATAAAAAGTAATAACGTCATAAATAAAATAAAAATTTTTCGTAATTCAAATGGCAATATGATGACGTCAAAATGTCCGATCAGCCATTATGATCTATAAAATCGTATCTACAACTCATGTGCTTTCAGAATATGTAATAAAAATTTGGGGTCACCTTTCATCCTATGGAGCTATAACTGATTAAAAACATACATGGTTTTATGCATATATAAATGTTGACGCACGCGCACGCGCACGTAAAGTCGCGCGAACTGAAAATTAAGGTACCTGACATTCAACCTTGACCTGGAGATTATGCTCACTTAATATGATTCAGAAATGACGAATGGTTAACATGATATGGGCTCATCAACGTTTTGAAGAAAGAGAAATGAGGGGGTCAGAAAAAACAAATTTTTGACCATGATGACGTAATCAAAATCTAAAAAGAAGTCAAATATATGAAAGAGAATTGTCTCAGCTATAACATACTGAAAGTTGGAAGATGATTGATAAAGGATAAGCGAGATACGCTCAAATGCGTATTTTCAAAATGACGTCATAGCTATAAATCAA
>NW_022732302.1:0-1168 GCF_011630105.1 Anneissia japonica
ATTTAATGGAACATTTACATGACCTATAAAAGTATAGTATATTTCAACTTCAATTTTCATAAATTAGCCAAAATTCGCCAATTCTAATTTTAACATATTAATTAATAAATGATTAAGGATTATAATAAACTAAGTCATTTTAGGGTTAACGAGGGTTAACTATTCAAAAAATCAATCCAAAATCTGAGTATTTTTCAGTTTTACGCTGACTTAGCTTTATAGTCGAACCAGTAAATCTTTAGACAAAATTATAATGAACACAGAAGTAATTTTAACATAAATATTTTACGGAATCCGTTCCTGAAATATACAAATAATAACATACCAAAAGCCCGAAAAAATCTGGTCAGGGGAACATTGTTCATTATAAAGATTTTTAATAGGTTAAAATCAAACGTTTTATTGCACAACTGCTCTGCTGGAAGCGTATAAATGCATGTCGTTGCCAAGTTGTTGCTAACGAAAAAGTGTGAATTATAGGGTAATACGCCCGCGCGCGATGCAAAAGCGGGGAACACATAGGTTTGTCGCGACAAAGGGATCTGTTGCCGAGTGATCTCCTTCCTTCTCAATAATACCTCCATGATAATACCTCCATGATTGTATCAAAGAGTATCCGTACAGTTTAATGCGTTAACGCTGCCTACTGCATACATGCAGGAGGACAAATCAGCATACGCACAAAATATAAATACGCACGCAGTATACTGATCATATCACTATAGCAACCGATGACAACACATCAGTTGGTTATAAAAACTAACATTAAAAGACGGCGATTGACTTATTAAGCAATTAGTAGAGCATGCATCGTACACTAGCGGAAAATTATTATACTCAGGTTAGATTTAATGCATTCAAAATTTCCTTCGGGCATTGCAGGCCCTCAGGATTTTTTTTCAAGCATTAAATCTAACCTTCGTATAATAATTTTCCTATAGTGTACTATGCGGAGCTTTACTAATTACCGTACTTCATATTACTTATTACAAATCAAATTTGTTTAATTCAACGTTTCTTGCCCCTTTTTGGGCTTTATTTATTGTTTGATTTGATTTAAAAGAAATAAATGTTTATACATTCACATTTTTAGTATTAGTGGTTTTTTTTTTATGATCCAAAGTCAAGTATTGAGATGTTCTGTAATATAGGCGCTTATGACTAAGCC
>NW_022732303.1:0-706 GCF_011630105.1 Anneissia japonica
GAAAACAGTTCCATAATAAAAATACTGTTCCTAAAGGTAAAATTTGACAATGTTAATGAGAACTTAAATGCTCCCTAAATTCATAAGTGTAAGCTAAATTACGGTGATTAATTTAATTAGCGAAGATATGGAGACAATTATTTCAAATCCCTCTTTCCAAGAGGGGATGCAAATGATGCTTTGTGAAAATGAGTACGCCGCGGTACTCATTTTCACAAAGAAATACACACAACTGGTTAGCTAACAATTATGTCAATGTTACATGAACACCTGGGAAGGAAGGTGCAATCACGTTGTTACCTAGCAGACGTCTGTACTGTATGGGGAAGGGCTCCTGATGTACTGTGTAGCGGGGGACGATGAGGCATAAGACTAGGCCTAGGCCTAACTAAGACAGTGGAATTATATGTGATAGAAAGTACACTTTCGGAATAAATAAATTAAAAAAAGAAAAAAATAATAACTAAGAATAATTCATTTGCAGAGGTACCTTATTTAAGTATTATACAATGCTAACAATGCGGCTCTTGTAGCCCTGGCTTGGGCAAGGCATCCATGTGCAAAGCAGTGGTGTTTGTTTATCCATGAAAAAAGCACGCCGGGAAAGTTTGCCTTACTAGGAAAAGGTGATGTATCTACCATATGACGTATGCATGCTAACTAAAGTGAGTGTGACGTCACCAAAAAATGAATATTTTCTATCATA
>NW_022732304.1:0-916 GCF_011630105.1 Anneissia japonica
TTTTTGTGTTTTTAATTCTAATTTCGTCGGAATTGATGAAAACTCCCTAAAATGTGCAATTTATAGGGGAAATTGGCCATATTCTTTCACCATCTATACACATTGAGGCCCTTCTTTTAGGTTAAAATGATCTATCTTAAATTTGTCTTTCTTGAGTTTGGGACTATTATGTGTTTAAATAACTTAAAACGGAAAAAACTAAAAATAGCCCTAAAAAATGCGCGCCAAGCGCGCAAAATATTTTTGTGTTTTTAATTCTAATTTCGTCGGAATTGATGAAAACTCCCTAAAATGTGCAATTTATAGGGGAAATTGGCCTACCGTAACAAGAAATGCGCACAAAGAATTTGAGAATTTTAGGCACTTTCAGAGGATGCATTTGTCAAGGGGTGGAGAAAGATTTTCCAAAGATGGCTATTTTCCCCTTGTCTCCCGGTGTTTTTAATTCTAATTTTGTTAGAATTGATCAAAACTCCCTAAAATGTGCAATTTTTAGAGGAAATTGGGCCATGTTAACAAGAAATGCGCGCGAAATTTGAGGTTTTTAGGCACTTTCAGTGGATTAAAGGGCATTTATAAAGGGGTGGGGAAGATTTTTCAAAGATAGATATTTTCCCCTTGTCCCCCAGTGGTTACGCCATCGGGCAGCATAGATCAAAAGGAGTTATGACAGTTTTTGAAGTGGAGAAGCGGTTACAGGGTGTTGTGAGTCTGGTCATTATGATATCTTATTTTTGTCTTTATTTTTCTCTTCCCTTTTTCTTTCCTTTTCTTTTCCTCTTCTTTCTCTTTCCCTCCCTCTCCCCTCTTTCTTTTCTCTTATTACCCAGCCCGGTACGACGGCTTGGTCAGCCCGGTAAAAACCGTCTGGGGAGGGGCAGTTTCCCCCTGCCCCCCACCCCCGCGCCTGTTACGA
>NW_022732305.1:0-713 GCF_011630105.1 Anneissia japonica
AACAAATGATCCAGGAATTTATCTTGTGTGATCAGTTTAATAAGTTTGCTGATTTTTCCTAGTAAACATCTATGTTTACTAGGACCTTAATCAATTTAACAGACGAATAAAACTAGCGGATTTTTTTGACCAAAATGCACCAAACCCGAACCAGAACCAACCAAAGATAAAATCGCTCACAAAGGAAGAATGGATTCCCCCTAAAGGAAAGAACACATATATAGACACATTTGTAAGAACAGCGCAAACTCATCTAAACCAATTCATTAAAGAAGAACTACTATACTCTACATCCAACAGAAACCTGTCCCACCAAGAACTCAAAGCTATTAATACGCTACGTAATGATAAAACCATAGTCATAAAGAGAGCAGACAAAGGAGGTGCTATAACTATCATCAACAGAGATGACTACATCAGTGAAGCAGAGTGCCAGCTTGCGGATTCATCTTTTTACGAACTGCTTAACTCCGACCCATCCTGTTCATATAAAAAAGAACTTAAGACTTTAGTTAGCCAATTACATCCTGATCTCAAGCCTAAGGTAAGCAACCTCGTCCCTGACAATCCTACACCGGGTACTTTCTACACCATACCGAAAATACATAAATTACCTAAACTTATAACTAACAAATATAGTGATGAATAGTGATGATGAATATCAGATTCCCAGTTTGCGCGAAGAGGAAAGAGGTGTTCAGTAAGCAGAGAAA
>NW_022732306.1:0-864 GCF_011630105.1 Anneissia japonica
AGAAACCATAGCTAGGGTCATACACATTACTCTCAAATTCTGTGCTTTTTTGTAATGTAATTGTACTTAATACTCTTCAAGGTACACTGAATAATAATAATATTAAATATACAAATTACACATTCTCATAATAATTATGCTAAAAAACTGAAAGATAGTGATTATTTTTGATAGAATAACTATCATGAAATAGAAAGTATTTTCGTAGCGGTATTGATCGAGGTGTTGGTTCAGAGATAATGATAATTAGTATATTTACTATTAACTGCATTAACATTATCTTGTTGCGTTCTGTTTATAATTTAAAGAATCTGTTTACGCACGTGATTTTAAATAACAAAATTGCTATGAAACCATTGCCAACAGTTTCTAACTCTGGGAGGCCAAGCCCTATACAAGTAAAACTAATAATATTTACTGTATAAAATCACATAAATTATATAAATTTAATTTAAAAAAAGGAAAATAATACAAAATTGGAAGAAGACCCAAATTTTTTGGAGATTTGCCTAAAAGTACTTTCTTCGGCTTTTCACGTTACTGGTGAACAAATTTCATACACTCATTAATGAATAGATAATAATTATTTAGAAAAACCTGTGATAATGAGATACTAAAGGCGTGTAAATGTAAACGAATAGCCTCAACAGGTACAAAGAACTGACAATGAAATTAAAGGTATAAACATAGACTGACTAATTTCAAAGAGGATCTGTACGATAAATACAATTCTCTAAACATTTTTCATAATTGGTGAATGCGCCCCCTATAGTTAGTATCATAATTTAGCATAACAATGTCTTTATACTGTAATATAAAATTTCTTTTATACTGTAATATAAGTAAAGGTTCTTGAACCTATCC
>NW_022732307.1:0-533 GCF_011630105.1 Anneissia japonica
ATGTGTTTTTGGAGGTTTGCAGAGATTAGCAATTTTTAAAAACAAAAGCTGCCTTTTTTATTAAAAAGAAACATTACTTTATTTTTTTTGAGATATCAGGTAAGTCCTATTTATTGAACTTTATTTCTCGAGGGTGGCTCTTCCAGCAATGCTGATCATTGAGGCCCTCATAACATTAAAATACAGCAATGTACTACACTACATGATCCAATCACTATCAAGGGGTTTGGATGGGGTTTGTGGTAACTTTGTTAATAGCGTTTTATCAATTAAGTTTATTCCCTTTTGGAGTTGGAATTGTTTCTAGTATAAAATCTGGATCCATTTACTGTAATTAAATGTAGTAGAGTACTGTACAGTACGTTGTGAATTTTATTTTACATAGTTCTTTTTATTGTACTCTGAAAAAGAGAAATTAAATGATACACTCTATAGACCCTAGAGTTATTAAATTGATGAATGATACTGTATTACCCATCAACCTTATTCACTCTTTTTTGTTATTAAAACTAGATTTTGCTGTATTATTTGGT
>NW_022732308.1:0-762 GCF_011630105.1 Anneissia japonica
AAAAAAGGGAAAAAATATCAAGATTATCTAGTGAGTTCACCTGATGAATGTTACTTGACATGACATGTAACGTGAGTGACCACAATGACAATCAAACATTTGTGGCGGAGGTAACCCGAGGAAACATATTGTTTAGTATATTACTAGTGGCCACTGCCGAACATTTATCGTGGTGGGGTGTACCCACCAGACATCTTCTTATTTCCCACCACTAGAATTGACCTAGATTATTTAATGAGTTAACCTGATGAAACTTACTGTGTAAGATGTTATTATGAATGGCCACCGCCAGACAATTCTGATGGTGGGGTGTGCAGGGACGTATCTGGGGGTGGGGGAGCCGTGGGAGCCGCGGCTCCCCCCCCCCCTTTGTACACAGTGTTAAAATTTTAAAGCTTAATCTTGAGCCAATACAAATTCTTTCCAGGGATCACTCAAAATGAATACTTATTAACATGTAAATATGCATCAGTACACGTTACACATAGCCCTAATAGAACACATAAGCCTAAGCGTGATTTAAAAAAATCTTAAATCCATAAATCTCAGGCCAGGTCTTTTAAGATAGAAATGCGATACTGTGGTTCAATTTCGTTTTTATCCTTTTGCAAGTTTCTTTAAATGTTTGTTTAATAATACTACTACTAATAGTAGTAGTAATAATAATAATAATAAGTACATACTCAAAGACAATGTTTTTAAGCTTTTTTTCTATTTTTTTTTATGGTATATCACACACACATTAATAAGAATAAGATCTCT
>NW_022732309.1:0-655 GCF_011630105.1 Anneissia japonica
CATCTGTGGTGACATCCACGCCACTAAAAGTAGATAGTAGAGTTGGTGTAGCCTAGCAGGTAAAACGCTTGGGTTCAAATCCTTTGATAACACAGTCTTGTTACTCATGAATATAAAACACCTCCACCCTCTTCAAACCTCATAACTAAATTATAAAGCATCATGTTATTTTGTATATTGAGGATGGCCACGGACTTATAAAACACCTCCACCCTCTTCAAACCTCATAACTATACTTAAATTATAAATCATCATATTATTTTGTATATTGAGGATGGCCTCAGACTAATAAAACACCTCCACCCTCTTCAAACCTCATAACTATACTTAAATTATAAAGCACCATGTTATTTTGTATATTGAGGATGGCCTCAGACTAATAAAACACCTCCACCCTCTTCAAACCTCATAACTATACTTAAATTATAAATCATCATATTATTTTGTATATTGAGGATGGCCTCAGACTAATAAAACACCTCCACCCTCTTCAAACCTCATAACTATACTTAAATTATAAATCATCATGTTATTTTGTATATTGAGGATGGCCTCCGACTGAACATCAACCAAAATTCAGAAGTCTAAAAATATGTTAAAAAAGGGTGGCGGAATGATTAGCTGGCTTATCTGTAAAAGGGACTCATCTCACATT
>NW_022732310.1:0-981 GCF_011630105.1 Anneissia japonica
ATCCTACAGAATCGTAGAAGGGAAGCTGAGCCTGTTCTACTATTCCTACGGAGTAAACAGATTTCCGTATAAAGAATTGTGAAACAGAATACAAAACCTGGTTGTAAAAATAACATGACTTTAATTTTTATAGTGCCTCGAACATTAAATACAGGAAAAGGCCCTTTTATTATTATCTACTATTCTATGCAGATTTCTTCAATTATTAAAGTTAACATTTTATTAAGGAGATCCTTGTGTGTCACACAGGTTATTATTATTATTATTATTGCATTACAATAATAAACCCTTGGTTCAACATAGCCGTTTTACACATTAAAGAATACATGGTCGAATGGCTGAGCGATTACGGCACAGGCATCGCAACCTACAGCCATAATATTGGTGCTGGTTGGAACGGCAAGCCCGTCTGTGGTTCTGGTGGTGGAACAAGTCTTCTCGGATAAGGATTATAAACTGCAGGACCGGTGTACACAATTAGCTCATGTGCACTTCTCAGTACACCTTTCGAGACGAGTAGGGGATTACCCCTGATGTATACAGCCCCTGTTACCATGTGTTTATGGACCATAACATCCTTTGCAGGATGTATCTATGTGAACAGAAACATGATTTATTTAAAAAAAAAGCATGGTGTACGGCCCAATTCACCACAAGCACTGCAGCTGCAAAAGGTTCCTGGAGTCCAGCTCTGATTTATACTACCATACTAAGCTTTTATAATTACAGTATTACCATTACCAATATCAAATATTATAATTTGTAATTTGTAATAATAAAGCTATTGTTTCATGACCTGTTTCATGACCTATTCTATCTGATACTGATAGTGAATGCATTCAGATCTTAAAAAATAATGTTAAGCACCATATCATAGACAATCACAGGATGAACAAAAGGCTCATTAAAAACATAGGCACAGAAAAATGAATTCCAGCCAATCAAAATCTCAAAGAAACCTTGTGACAAATGAGGGGCTGA
>NW_022732311.1:0-1045 GCF_011630105.1 Anneissia japonica
GGGTTATTATAATGAACTAATAGAACATAGATAATAAAATCGTGTACAAAACACTTCAAAAAAAATATTTACAATGCTGAGTACAATGATATTGTAGTTGCTCTTCCAAAGGACTTCTAAAAAGATTTGCGCTGCAACTTGCGCCATTCCGACAAAAGTATCACAAGAATCGTAGAATTAATAGTTGAACATAATAAAATACAAAGCAGGTAATTCACTTTCTCAGAGTATTTTTGAAATAAAGCAGTTATTAACATGGCATCAGGAACAGTGAAATTAATTAATTTAACGCTTCCCTGCTTGGCATTATTTGTTGAGGATTCCAAGCTAGTTAAATAGATATTCGTTACACTAGCATCTGATTGGTTACTTACTATCTGTCCTGCGTGAAGTCAAGCGTTCAATGCACATAAACCTTTTCTTGGAGTGTTTGTAGTGAAATTTGCAGGTAATGGCCAATTTTAAAATATAATTTCATATTTCTAGACATTATTTTGGAATTTTGATGAACCAAGGTGATAGATTAGACATTGAGGAGTCACGTAAGCCAAAAATCTCAATTTTGAAAAAAATGTACTTAATGCCTTTTCTCAGAGGAGGGCAGTATTAATCTGCCCTGTAAGGGATATTGCGAAAGGACTTCTTGTTTTATAATCCTAGGGTATACAAGTACACTTGAAACCTAAGAACACCATTCGCCAACTCCGGGTGTCATCAAAGTGCACAATGGGCAGGAATGATAAGTACACCACGGCATAACTGTCATGCTTCGTATATAGGAGAAACTAAACGACCCTCGGGTGTCAGAGCCACTGAACACAAAAGGATCCCCTGTCCACAGTGACTGGGCACACTAAAACCACTAGACACGCCATCCAGTCGGAGGGCGTTAATATCTGGTACAGTACTCAGATCTACGGAAGCCCGTTAGTGTCAACAGTGAATAAAAATTTAAAATCAGTTATCTGGCGGCCGCCACATAATTATCTGGCGGCCGCCACTTAATTATCTGGCGGCCGCCACTTAATTATCTGGCGGCCGCCAC
>NW_022732312.1:0-410 GCF_011630105.1 Anneissia japonica
GTGTACTACGACAGTAATGTTATGTCAATTCCAAGAATGTTTAAGGTTATATCGGTTGATGAGGAGTTTATTGATTAGGCCTATAATAGCAAATTGCATCAATTTATTTTGCAAAAACAAGGTTTCCAGCTTCAGAGGGGGCACATTCCCTGTCCGCACAAGGGCACACATTGGCGCTAACACCAGGCGCGTAACAGGGGTCTTGGGTCAGAGTGGGTATTCATTTTCCCGGTTAGTCATTTGCCATACCCACCCCACCCTACTCCCCATATAGAAAACAATACGACATAGGGCTTATCTTATTTATAATATAGGCCACACACGTGTGTTTGAAACTAAATACAGTATAAGCATTTTCATCTTGGTTTTATTTATTACAAACATATTCTTTCACCATCAATACACGAGGC
>NW_022732312.1:417-900 GCF_011630105.1 Anneissia japonica
CCATTATACACATTGAGGTCCTTCTTTTAGGTTAAAACGATCTATCTTAAATTTGTCTTTCTTGAGTTTGGGACTATTATGTGTTTAAATAACTTAAAAGGATAAACCTAAAAAAGCCCTAAAAAAAATGCGCGCGAAGCGGGCAAAATATTTTTGTGTTTTTAATTCTAATTTCGTCGGAATTGATGAAAACTCCCTGAAATGTGCAATTTATAGAGGAAATTGGCCTACCGTAACAAGAAATGCGCGCAAAGAATTTGAGAATTTTAGGCACTTTCAGAGGATGCATTGTCAAGGGGTAAGGAAAGATTTTCCAAAGATGGATATTTTCACCTTGTCCCCCGGTGTTTTTAATTCTAATTTCGTTGGAATTGATCAAAACTCCCTAAAATGTGCAATTTTTAGAGGAAACTGGCCAATGTTAACAAGAAATGCGCGCGAAGCACGCGAAATTTGAAGTTTTTAGGCACTTTCAGGGGATGA
>NW_022732313.1:0-532 GCF_011630105.1 Anneissia japonica
TATCATTTTAAACTTTTAACCAAGGTATACTAAAGAAACTGAATTTCAATTGTAAATTCTTTATATATTGACAAGGAGGTAAAGAGTCGTGGAGTGTTGAGGACTTCTAAAGCACCTACAGATAGTTTCCAATCACCAGTGAATGTGAGTTCTTAGCTGTTCATCTGTACACATTGCTTGTCGTCATGTACCCATCGTATCGTTTTAGTTCATCATTATGTTATTTTTGTGATTAACTCTAACAATGTAATTGAAAACATTTCATTTCGTTTTTTAGTATAAAACACTCAGAAGGCAACATAGAAATGTTGAAAATTATCAGAATTTATATATTTATATATATATTTCACTTTTATTTATTCAAATATATATCAACATTAAAAAAACAAGTTACAAATCGTGGCCAACGGCCAAATTGGTAGCAACTTTTACAAAGAATAAAAGATCAAAAATAGAATCCATACACACACACACACACACAAAAATAATAATAATCATAAATAGATAAATAAATAAAATATATATATATATA
>NW_022732314.1:0-861 GCF_011630105.1 Anneissia japonica
GCCGTTGGTTCTGTGTAAAATATCGCATGCGCACGCTAAAGAACGTAGCACACTATTCATAATAGAGTAAGGGATTGCCTCCAGTATACATGCCCAATCACCACCAGAAGGATCCCATTGGAAACAAGTATCGGCCTATTGACGTTCGTGGGTTAATTTTTACTTACGTGTGTACGACGAACTAGTCTTGCCTTCGTTCCACACAAACGTATTTTCTTGTACTATATCGTTCAAGCCAATCCACTTGGCTACACTTCCTTCTGCTGAAGCTATGAACGAATTTTCATCCGAATTTACAATAACTGGTAGATAACCCTTAATCAAATTGCACATCGATTGCGCTTCCCTGTAAGATGCGGACGTGCTCACGGTTCTGTAACAACGTTTGGTCGCGTAGGTCGAGTAGATCGAGTAGGACCAACCTTCTTGACATACTTGAAAACAGGTGTAAACATTAGTAAGATTTATAAAAACTAATAAATTTTCAAATATAGATATTAAAATAAGCATTGTAGTCCTACATTGTATTATAACTTTTAGAGGAAATGTGTTTGTGCTATTTGGCTATTCTGTTTCCTAGCTTGAATGAGGTACATATTATTAAATTATGTATTTGTTGTTGTTGTTGTTACTATTTTGGGGAAACACCAAAGGTTTTACAATCTTTTAAAAAATTGACATCGGCTTCTTCTTTAATTGTTTTCCCTGAGCTTTTCCAGTTGTTTGCATTCCAGTTTTGTAGGTCCATGCTGTGATACTGTAGTATTTTGTTGAAAACTGGGCCTGGAAGGCCGAAACGGATCCGTCTGCAGATATTGTGATTCCTTTCAGTGGATGCTTAGTTTATTTTGTTTTATTCGT
>NW_022732315.1:0-1171 GCF_011630105.1 Anneissia japonica
TTACACAGATTACTGCTTTTAAAACAGATTAATGACTGAAATGATGTTTACTTTCATCAAACTTGTATCTGGTAGGTTTTTCAATTTACGATATCTGATCAGAAAAATAATACATATTTATTATTTATTCAGCTTTAGGCACGAGAGCCAAGGATATGCCAAACAGTGAACTAAAATCACTCTACAAAGTAGCAATCCTATCACGAGACAACAGGGGCCGTATGGGCCAGTACACCAGGGTAACCCCTACTCATCTCAAAAGATGTACTGGGTTCTTTAAAGTGCACATAAGCATTTGTGTACACTGGGCCTACAGTTTATAGTACTTATCTGAGAAGACTTGTTCCAGCATCAGAACTAGAAGCGAGGCGGCCGCGAACCCATGCTGTTATTGTTGGCTATGGTTACGGTGCCGGTGCCCCTGACTTAACTGTTCGGCCATTCGGCTCGCTCAATTAATTCAACATAATTAATTTACCTCAAGTCCAAACAATTTCTACAGTGGCGGACCATCAAGGCCAGCAAGGTATGCAGTGCATACCTTGGCTAAAACAAATTTATAAAAATATATTAGTAGAGTTTCTCCATTTTATTTAGTATTTCTTAGCCAGAATCTTCTATATAAACCTTAATTTTTCAAGGGGATTGCTACAGTTTTTTGGAATAGCAAAGATGCTTTGGTATCTAGGATAAGTCACAGTTGGACCTATCACATCGTACTCTCAGCAGCTTAGAATTTCCTCATGGCTGGTTTTTAATATCAGCCAATCACATATTCATTGAGTCAATGAAAGTCAGAGCATACCCTACAACGCTTAAATTTGCTATTGTGACAGCCATGTGGTGGTGTCAGAACAGCCAATTTAACACTGGAGTTGAAGCTGTGCTTCCAAGACTATGTGCGCATGCTCTTCTCACAAATCGGGATATCCACTGCCGATCGGGTATTCTATCTATATGCCTAATTTCAATGATTAAAGTTATAAATAAATAAATTTGCATACATATGACCTGCATAGAAGAAGCTTTGAATTATTATTATTTGAATTAAAATTTGTTAAAATACAGGAATAGGAATTCTTTTGAAGACAACCATGCTGGCATTAAAAATAACATACATTTTTATTTTGACTATAAGAACTATAGGATCTAATTCTGTATAGTAGTAGGC
>NW_022732316.1:0-2153 GCF_011630105.1 Anneissia japonica
ATAATTAAGTTAACAATCATTTACAAAAAATCATGATGGAAATATGCATTAAAACATTAAAAAAACAGAAACATGGTGTCCTATTACATTCTTTGCTCGTAATTGTAACAAATGACGTAGTGATGAAGATGATGGACTGATGATGATGGTGATGATGTTGAATGCAGATCTTAAATTCAGCAGCCCTGTCTCTTATACACATCTAGATGTGTATAAGAGACAGCCTGTCAACTCATCGAGATTCAAGACACATCAACTAAGCAAAAGATAGATTTTATTAGTCTCCCAAACATGTATTCTAACCATCAATCAAAGACGCACTTAAAATTTACAACAACTGTTCCGTTTTAACGTTATATCGTTATAAACAACACGGTACGTTATCGTTGTCCGCCGTCTCAAATGAGCGAACTTAATCTTCTTCATCGTCACCTTCATCACCACCTTCATTATCATCATCATTATACTCCGACTTTAAATATTGAAGTCCGACACACAATTATCGTTATTTTCTATTATTTATTAAAAACTATCATTTGTCATATTTATATCAATTCGAATAACGGTTTATTTTAAGCGATTTTGCTCCAAAACTGTCAATCTTAAGAAACTTGAGTGCAGCAACGTAGTGCTCAGAAGTTCAACGATGAACCAGTAGTTCACGTGTTTCCTATCCCGTTCTTACAATAAGTTTTCGGACGGTATTCGTACGTACTTGGGCAAACTGTATGGAAGAAGAATAAAACGGAAAATTATTTAATATTATTTAGTTATAAATTCTTGTAACGAAAATCGTTATAAATTCCTTTGTGGCATCGTACTTACATGTTAAGATCTAAACCCTTTTCATCGCAATCATCTTCGTGACGATCCAAGTACTTTGGTTACATTTCCGTTTTGCAAAATCGGCATCTTCTTAAGGCAGGACCGTTGTAGTTTCTTCTGCATTTAATCAAATGTTGAATATACTTCGTCCTTTTTACTGTGTGGCTAACGTCGTAAGGACAAGTCAAGTGAGTAGGATCCATCGTTGCTTCGTTGCTGTTGCCTCTTGTCTTGTCTTGATCGACTGAATGTTTTGCTGCTGCCTCAGAGCGATTGATAGTTGCTTCAGAGAGATTCCGACATTCGTACGGTTTGAGGTACACTTCCCGACGATCTCTTTTATATGCTTCGATCGAGAGACCATAACGTCATCGGTCATAAAATCTCAGAAATCCTTAACGTGATCTAATTTAAATATTCACGTGTGCGATCGGGACCCTCATGACGTCATGACTCCTTGGCCTACCACCTTCGTTCGAAACCGATGACGTGATGGTCGGTTTCTCGGACAGATGACGTAACGACTCGAAAGGATATATATATATCTGTCTCTTATACACATCTAGACATTATGCTTTCGGATGTCACGAGTATCCGATCGAGACAACAGAGATGGTGTCAATTCTTGCAATAACGGTGGATGGTGTACCGATGCATGTAGACATACGAGAGGAATCTGGTCTGGAACTGTCTCTCGACAAGGAATCGATCGAGAAATTTCAGATATACGCCGACTTCGTCCTTCGTCGTGCCGACGAACTGACAGCAACCTTATCTAAATGCAGACGTAAGTTGGAAGATAACAAAATGCTGAATACACGAGGACGTAAGTCGCATAAGGCGCGTCTTGCAGATCGTGTCGATCGGGTGACCGGTGAAGTAAAGGATATGTGTTTGCAAGATGCTCGCGTCGACATACGTTTGCGAAAATGTAAACATTACCAGACGAAGGAAGGAGCAGAAGGGGAAAGTGTGATGAACTCGATCAGGGCGTTGATGGAATACCGAAAAGGTATGTCGAACGTGAACGAGTGGCGTGAACAATATAAGAAAGTGACCGAAGCTATGGACGAGATTCTCTGCATACCTAGGGAGGAATTGTCCGAGGAGAACACATGTTGCATATGCTGCGAGGCGCCCGTATCCATACTGACGAAACCGTGCAATCACATGATGTCGTGCGAGACTTGTGCGCACCTCACCACGAAGTGCTACGTGTGCAGGGCAAGGATCGAGCAGCGACTGAGGAGATGCGAAGTTGAAGAGGGGACGAAAGTTTTCAAATGTTGAACCACTTTTGTGTTAATTTTCTGATTTGAGAATTGATA
>NW_022732317.1:0-1475 GCF_011630105.1 Anneissia japonica
TGTATCTATACTGTGTTTCACTAATTTGGTGCGTCCTAAATCGTGGTCTCCTTTGGAGAACACATACTGGTACTTGCATAGGAGCTTTGCTATATCGTGTGTATGTCCTGCGTCCACCTTTGTGCAACTTGCAGCATATAGTTCAAACAGGTGAGTAGGAATTCTTTCCTGATCGGAAGGGTCATGGCCCTTCTGTGGCAACTGCCCCTGAACTTCCACCACCGGCGTAAGGGTTCCAATTTTCGTACCTGCCTGCAATACTCGCACAGCATTTCCTGGGTTGTACAGCCTAAGTGGTATTTCTCCGGCCCCAGGCGTCACTAGCGCTCGGGCCAAGATCAATCCGTTGTCTGCCAATTCGTTCACGTCGAGCGGTTCTACGATACACTGACCACCTGGGCCAGTTACCTGGTTAACATATCCACTTACAACATGCTCATGCCCGGGTAACAGCTTTATGGACCTGGTGACTAACACTTTAGGCACAAACGGGTCACCTATTTGGTTGGAACACCTTATTACCTCTTCACCGATCCGAATATCCAGAGTGTTTAAGTCGATCCTTGCTCCTATCTCAAGAAGAAAATCCATTCCGATAATGCCTGCTGGACGAATATCCGCTACCAACACATTCACTTGATGAGTCCTTCGGCCAATTCGTAATTGTACTCTGGTCCGTCCTAGAGTGTTGAGGATACCACCGTCTGCCTTGTGTACGCCCATCTCGTGGGCCTTGACTTCGGGTCTGTGTTCCGTAGGTATCTGATTAAATAGAGAAGTGGAGAGAAGAGTATCTGTTGCCCCAGTATCCAGCAAGAGGTGTGATTCTATACTGTTAATTTCTGCTTTTACATAAAGCCCCTCCTTTGGGTCCAATGCTGGTAAATATGATTGTGCAGTTAGTTTCTTTCTTATCTGTCCTCGTTTCCGTTTTCTAGGCCCTCTCCCCTTTACAACCTTCCCCCGGGCCCTTGGTTGGGTTGTGTTTCGTTTCCCGAGTGAGCCCAGTTGTACCTGCATTCTCGTGCAATATGTCCATGCATACCACAACGGAAACAGCCTTCTCTCCTCCTGGTGGCCTGTCGTCTATCGATGCTTATTTCAGCCCTATGATCTGGTCTTCCTCGTGGCTCTGGAATTGGCGGTGGCTGTCTAGCCATTGTTTCGCTTTCATCAACTAATGTCCGCTTCATCTTTATAGGTCGTGTTTTTCCCTCCTGATCGTGTGTCATCCGCACATGTTTATTCCATCTGGCTGGTGTCCTTTGCCACTCGAGTTTTTTAAAGCCCTCCGTATTTAATGCTGCTGCTACAGCTTCATCTAGTGTCTTGGGCTTAGCCTTGAAAATTCCCTCTCTTACTTCTGGGTCTTCCACAGCCTCCATAAAGTGGCCTTTAGCCAACCGCTCGCGTTGGTCCTCTGAAAGATCCGGATAGGCTCGCATGGCCAGTGTCCGTACTGCTTGGCCTAACTG
>NW_022732318.1:0-1990 GCF_011630105.1 Anneissia japonica
GCTGTTTGTGAGTAATGCTGTAACAAATATATTAAACAATTACAGGATCCTAATAGGCCTTCATACGGCAATTCAGAGGTCCCAAGTCGGGAAAAACCATTTCCGGAAGATCTGGTTAAATTTGCTTTCTTAAACCCATCTAATTGTAATTTATTACATGTGGAACTGACTCTAGGAAGACAATACAGTAAGAAAAAAATGCATCATGGATTTGTTGCTGATGAGTTAGGCCTAAAAAATATAATCGTTTGTTTGCCAATTAACTGAAAATTGTAGGAGGGACGAACACAAAAAAGCTTTTTTTCTTTTTATTTTAGTTTTTCTTGTGTTACCAAAATTAAATCGTAATGCTTGCAATTAAGCCTGTCTCACTATTTATTTTTCAAGGGGTATTCATCAGACTGAATAAAAATTATGAATAATTAATATTTTGTAATGAATTTAGGCCTAGAATGGCAATACCTTACTTCAGACACCAAATTTAGACAACATTTCATGCGCAAAATGAAGAAAAATAAAGATAACTTTCTTAAATAAACAAAAAAAAATCTTAAAAAAAAATAAAAATTTTTAAACGCTGCCCCTATTTTGCAATGAGCTAGGGGCGGGTGCTGGAGGGCAAACAAACAATTTTTTTAGGCCTTATTTCTGGTAGATTTCTGGTTGCTCCCAAGAGTGCAGGCCATCGTCCTAGTATCTGGAAGACTCTTGCAACTTACAGGAGGCTTAGGCCCTCTGACAGTTTGGAAATCAGACAAAAACCACCCAGGACAGTAACCACCCAGACATGAATCACCCAAAGTGAACTACACCATTGTTAAAATGGGGTGGTCTGTATGGTGGACAATGTCAAAATATTGAATCCCGACATGATTGCGTGCATTTCGATACTTAGAGTATGTATTATACTATCTTAACGGATAGTGACTTCCTATTTACGCCTTTAATTCATTAATTCTTTTGACAACATACATGTAGGTAATAAGCATTTTAGATTTCAGCAATCACTGTGCTTAAAGTTTGCCATTATTTTAATGATTTTAACACAATACTTAACTTCCAAACTTTACAGAAATTCAAATGTAAACTTTACTACAAATTTTACATTTGAATTTCCATGAAGTTTGGAAGTTAAGTGTTGTGTTAAAATCATTTATAAAAAAAAAGTAAACTTTAAGCACAGTGATTGCTGAAATCTAAAATGTGTATTAAACTACATGCATGTTTAATATCAAAATAGTCACAATTGAGCTATCCCATTGTAAAGCTAGATAAAAACAAGCCCACCCAACATTGTCCACCCTACTGCCCACCCCATTTTAATAATGGTAATCCACTTTGGGTGGTTGTTTTCAGGGTGGTTATTGTCCTGGGTGGTTTATCTTTGTATTACCAAATACTGTTTGTTTCTTTAAGATATTTGCATATGAAGTATATTCTATAAAAATACTATCTTAAGCTACATTTACACTATCTGACACAATGACAACATGACTACATATAATCGCATCGGTTATATTCTTCAACACTGAGCGCATTTTTATCGTGTCGTTATCGTGTCTAGTGTAAATGGTCTTGCAGGTAAATTTACACAGCATCATTATTCCAATTACTTAGTTTTCATGATTGAAATTACTATGAAAATATGAAATAGATCGATGATGAAAATGATGCCGCCTTTAAACTGAAGTGCTGAGTTAAAATCCTCCCTCTTGGAACCAGGATCATCATACCATTAAAATACTTAATGTTGTATGATAAAGATTGGAACACTATAAAGATATACAATAAGCATGAAATGAGAAGCATACCGTTAAACTGAAGTAGTCCTGGTTTATAATTTTCATAGCACTACTACTCCTTGCTGTACAATAGGGCACATAAATGAGGCTTTATTTATTAAGTATCATTTTACTGTAGTATGGTCTCTTCTTTAATAGAAAATAAAACTCAGGATATTCAGTACTTTTATGACTAGTTTATTTATGAC
>NW_022732319.1:0-1133 GCF_011630105.1 Anneissia japonica
CAAAAATTACAAAAATTACAAAAACCTAAACCAATAGTCATAAAACAGCATCCAATCTATAAAAAAAAAAAAAACGTAAATATAATTCCATGCTTAAACAATATGAACTTACATAATTCTTCATAATGTAAACTTAAAAATAATAGGCCAATTATAATAACTATAAAATAAAGTACTATACAAGACTATAAAATATACAAATTTCTCATTGTTTTTTTATTTTATAACCGACTGTCATTTTTCCATGCTATAATTTTCCCGATAAAGCAGTCGGGGCGTTGCGATATTGTTTATTTGCTTAGGGGCGCTTGTGAAATGCTAATGAGGAAGTAATCGAAAATGAGGTTTTCATTGAACATTATCGATCGCGTCCACATGATGTTAACATAGCAACGGTTTTCCTGGAAAAGCTGTAGAACATGGCGAACGACAAATTTAAGTTATGTCACCAAAGGATGAAATTGATTCACAAAATGTAAGGGTTTGGGAGTCATGTTGAATATGGAATTGTGATTTTTAAGCTGATTATGTCTGAACCAGAGCGAAAGAGGTAAGTAGGCCGACAATACATTTCGTTCGGGCTCCGTGTGTGCATATTGTGTGTGTTTACGCCTTGACGAAATAGTGCAAGATAAATTGGTCCGGGCCGATTTCGGCCTGGACCGGTTTTGGCATGACAGGTGTACATACCAATAATGTGCACATAGCTAGGCCTATGTTTATCTCTATCGTATTATTATTAATATATATATATATATATATATATATTATATATATATACTGTATATATATATTATATATATATGTGTGTGTATAGATATGTATATGTATAAAGGCCTATAAATGCTATATATATATATCTATATATATAATATATATATAATATAATAATATATATAATACAACTCAAAGCATGATTAGACATTCATTTCAATACAATAAATACCGGTAACGCTAATGAGGAGGTAATCGAAAATCAGGTTTTCATTGAACATTATCGATTGCGTCTACCACATAATGTTAACATAACAACGGTTTTCCTAGGAAAAGCTGTAGAACATGGCCAACGTAAAATTTAAGTTATGTCACCAAAGGGTGAAATTGATTCACGAAATGTAAGGGAGGCCATGTTG
>NW_022732320.1:0-3710 GCF_011630105.1 Anneissia japonica
AGGATAATTTTCATAGAATACCATGTTAAGAGGCCCCCTGTCGGGGGTACTAAACACCTGTCGGAGGTTCCATCCCCACTCTCGGGGAAGACCTGGCGCTACCTCAGCAACCTATACGATCGCGATAGTGTACAACACCTCACACATACGGTAGTGCTCGCACTAAACAGTTTGTAATCCCTACAATTTGACAGCTTAGTATAAAGCATACCTAAATTTAACTTTCGGTGGTTAACATTTCATTTTGCCCGACGACCTCGCTGGAAATTCCCCGACAGGGGATCCAAGCGGGGGTTCAGAGGTCCCCGACGGGGATCCTTTACCCCCTGGACCCTCCGCTAGCGCCGCCCCTGAAGCACAATTTTTGAATATACGTTTATACAACTATTCCTGAAAACATTATATCGATTGGTGGATTTAATGATGCACAATATGGCTGCAGGCGAGGTAGATTAATTGTTTCGGCTCTAGTCACTGCAGTTAATGAATGGAATGGGTTACTTGACTCGGGCAGTGATGACGGGAGGCGCTATATAAATCCATAATTATTATTATTATTATTATTATTATTATTATTATTAATTATTATTATTATTATTATGTTGGTTGTATTTTATTCGATCCCTGTAAAGCTTTTGATTCAGTTTCATTCTAGTCTCTTCGTAATCATTTATATGTAACCGGAATGAATCCTTTTGGCCTTCTTACTAGTTACATCAATAATCGCTTCCAACGTGTTGTAATTGTAATTGATGGATGAAATTCTGAATAGGTTCCTAATCTCTCTGGTGTTCAGGGCTCGAGCTATCCTGGGGGCCCTCCTTTTTCTTTCCTACATAGTTTCTGTCACTACTCCTCTTTCTACATCCAAACTTATTCTATTTGCTGATGACAAGGTGATTTACTTGCCACCTAAACTTGACACTAAAGAATTCCTTTCAGGATGTCATCAACAAAGTTAGCTGTTGGATCTTGGAAAACAATTTAAAATTGAACACGAAGAAACGAAGTTTATGTTAATATCTAATCGTCAAAAATTCTCCTTTAACATTAACGAAGCTGATGAAGTTATCATTTATAAATAATATATTGGAATCAATATCTCTAATGATCTTATGCTGGTCACATCATATCGATATTGTTTGTAAAAAATCTAAACAACTTGTTGGATATATTTACAGGCAATTTTTCAACGAATGCGATTCTAAGACACTCTTAAAAATTTATATTACCTTGGTTCAACCTAGATTAGAATATGATTGCCAAGTTTTTGACCCCACATACTGTAAACTTATTAAACAGCTTGAATCAGTTCAAAGATTTTCTCTAAAAGTCTGTTGTAAAAATTGGGAAATCTTGTATCCAGATAGGTGTAAGAAAATGAATATTATGACCATTGAATCCAGACGTTTGGTACTCAAACTTGTAACATTGTTCAGATTCGTAAATATTATTCATTATTAACTCCTGGCACTTTAATTGAACCAGGGCGTCGAGACGAAATAATTAGGTCTACTCAAAACCTCTCGTAGTTCCAAAATGCAGAACCCATGCATATTAATCATCATTTTCCCATCTGTCATAGTTCAGTGGAACAACCTTCGCCTTCCCAACAACATATTAATTCTGATCACGCACACAGTTTTAAAAACAAAGTATTATCACATGTTTCATAAATTTTATCCTGTTTCAAAATCTAAATGTTCTTAAATTTTTCAAATGCTGTAATTTAATCAATATATGTGGGTTTTGATTGGGGTAGTACTAAAGTGCGAGGCAGCGAGGCATGCGAGGCAGCGAGGCAAAACGACGATTCATGCGAGGCATCGTTTTACCATTCCCAAAAGTGCGAGGCATAACAACGATTCATGCGAGGCATAGATGTGCATCGTTTTACATCGAAATATGTGCAGAGAACAACGAAAATCCAATGTAAAAGTAATATTACGTACTATTTAATAATTATGCGTGATAGTCATTGTCAAATTTGCTACTTAATTTGATTTGCAGCCACAGTGGATTTATTTTTCTCCGCCTAGGCCTAGGCTTAGGCTATATAATCAGTAACATCGCTGATCACAGGGGGATCCAGGATCTGCTGCATTCCCATCAAAGATCTTATAAACACAAGATAGCGTTCTCCGCGATTTACGCGTAACAAATAGAAGCGTCGGTCAAGGTTTAAAAGTTTCCAATCATGCGCTATTATACCAAAGAGAAAAGGAGAAAAAGTAATCAGTTTTGGAAGAGGGCGTCCTATCTGTTGCCATGGATCTGAGATGGTTCCTGTTCTGCTTTTCACAGGATTGATACCCAAGGTAAAATCGTGCGGTGTACGGTATGGTCAGAGCGGTCAAGGGTCAAAAGTTTCCAATTTAGCAAGAGGGCGCCATTCATGCCTTATTACAGAATTTGCACGCGTAAATCGCAGAGAACGCTATCTTGTGTTTATAAGATCTTTGATTCCCATACAATTAGGGCAGAAATTATAGAGGGCGCTATTTAAGGTCAGTTTAGTGAGCTGTTAAATATGAATATGCATAAACATGACCTGATGAAGATTTATGTTCAAGAATAGTGGATGCTAAAAAACCAAATATCATACTTTGTTATGCAATAGTAGTAGTAGGCCTATTGATTTGCGCTACGAGGGATGCACGAGGCATGAATAGCTACATTGTATTGTATTTTTCAGTAGGCCAACAAAACTTTCATTTAATTGGTAATTATTAATTTAGGTTTTGCTTGCTGTAATTATTTCTCTACTACGATAATACGATCGCTAAACTGACATTAAATAGCGCCCTCTATAATTTCTTCCCTAATTGTATGGGAATAAAAAATAATGCAGTAGATCCTGGATCCGCCCCTGTGATCAGCGATGTTACTGACTATATAGCCTAGGCCTAGGCGGAGAAAAATAAATCCACTGTGGTAGCAAATCAAATTAAGTAGCAATTTGACAATGACTAAGACGCATAATTATTAAATAGTACGTAATATTACTTTTACATTGGATTTTCGTTGTTCTCTGCACATATTTCGATGTAAAACGATGCCTCCCATGAATCGTTGTTATGCCTCGCACTTTTGGCAATGGCAAAACGATGCCTCGCATGAATCGTCGTTTTGCCTCGCTGCCTCGCTACCTCGCACTTTAGTACTACTCTTTTGATTGTATTGTTGGGAAGGCCTTTACTATTAGCTAGCATTATTTAGTAGTTTTTATCAATATTACGTTTATCACTATTATAGCGTGTATCATGTAATACTTCGGATGTCGCAATATACTCACAGAACCAATATAAATATATCCAGAAATTGAAGAATGGCCCTTCTACAAACTGATATCGCTGAACAAAACTACTTGTAAATACATCGTTTTCATATCCTTCTATTAATGAGCCATCTCCTCTGTAACAACATCTCATGCCTGCCCCTGAAGCCGAGGGCACTTGTGTCTGCAGGCAAAATGGAGTGCCTGTAGGACGTAAACAAACACAAATAAATTTTAGTTTTTTTTATGAAATGTTTAATTACATAACCGGATAGAAGTATTTTTTTTTTATTATTATGTAAAAACGGTAATAATTATAACAATAATTATAACATGCCTTACCTGAAATACTTTCAATATCATTAAGGAGCTCAGGTGAAAGTGGACTCATTTGCCCGTTTCCATTTGCGTCTTGATTTCTTCCTCGACGACC
>NW_022732321.1:0-1425 GCF_011630105.1 Anneissia japonica
TCCTTTATTTATTTATTCAATCATTCATTCTTTTACTCATTCATTTATTCATTCAAATATTTATTAATTTGTTTAAATATTTTCATTTATTTCACTGTATGTATGTTTATTTCACATCAACATCAGTAATACACTTAGCCAGTCAGATGCATGCCACATACATTACAGGTCTCCCTTCAATTAAATACCACTTTTGGGACCAGGATTTTAGCAGCTTTGGTCTGTAATTAGAATAATAAATATAAAAGACATTTGTTAATTTGGGACCACAGAAAAGTGGTCTTTAATTGGAGGGGTCTTTAATTAGAGAGAGACTTGTATTTGTTTCCTACATTGATTCTGGTTATTATTTTTTTCTTTTTTATTTTAGATTTCATTGTGTAGTATCTATTTATTATGTTTTGGAGCCATTTTAACCCAATAAAGTAACAAAGTGTAAGTCATAGACTTACTTTTGTATTTAACTTTGCAAATTTTCTGTCCAATTTGGACCCTCCTTGGATGTTTGAGATGTCTCTTGCATTCATTTGTTATTCGCTCATTCATTCATTCATTCTGGTTTGTTTTCTTAAAACAAAATATTTTATATGGTATGTTAAGTTGCAACAAATTTACAATTTATGAAATAAAAACTAGATAAATATTTATTTAATAAAATGGTGTATGCTTGTTTAGGTCTACATACATTCACACTCATTATTGTAACACACACACACAAGCAAATATACACAGATATGCAATTATATACTCATGTCATACAAACGTTATACCACCATACATTTTGTATTACAATTTTAAAATTATTTTTTAATTAATGCCTAAAGTGGCAATCAAACAGGTTTATCTATTCATTTGGGGTGTGTCCACATCCTGATAATGCCTATTTAAAATAAAAACATCCTTAGTTCTCCATCTCTGTGATTTGGTACGTCACAGTGCCTAGCCGGCATGTAAATCCTAACGATACATTGACCCTGGAGTGCAGTGTGTCATGCCTTTCTTTCTGACACAACCTAACACATCTAGGGGCTTTCCCTTCAAGGACCACAAAGATCTGTTCAAACAGATCCCAAGATAAATAAGGCCTATGTTATATATCGCTATACATTGACCCTATTGTGTCCAATATTGATCTTTCCATTTTGAATATTAACATCATAATTAGATAGCAGTTGTCAATATTCATCTCCGTACAAAGACCTCACACGTTGCGTCCCCCATTCATATCTAGACTTATAGACAAA
Source organism: Anneissia japonica (assembly GCF_011630105.1). Lineage (NCBI taxonomy): Eukaryota > Metazoa > Echinodermata > Crinoidea > Comatulida > Comatulidae > Anneissia > Anneissia japonica. Next base: position 1,245 of record NW_022732321.1, read on the forward strand.
GTTAATTATATTAGATTGCATGACTAATTGTTTGTATAAAGATTGACATTTAAAAAAAAATATAATGGTTTTACATAGCACAATGCAGTTTTTCCCCATTTCTTTTACTTTTTTAATATTTTAATCAATCCTCAACCAACAGAGATAGAAACCTCCACTAACAGGTTGGGGAAAAACATAA
>NW_022732322.1:0-1307 GCF_011630105.1 Anneissia japonica
CCATAGCAACAAACGGTTCTCGACAACAAAGATAGAACAATTGTGTTTATTCGAGCGTGAATACTACGCTAGACTACAAAGCCTGTTGTCAAGGTAAACAATAGGGTTCCGCCGACCGTGTTTATGGGTACCAGTTTTGGCGGTTATTTCAAGTTCACAGTTGTACATAGGCCTACCTTGAAAATTGTCTGAACATACTTAAAACGTTGTCAAAATTGCAAGTATGCTGGTTGATTATATATCTTGAATTGTACTGAAAGAAGATCTTATCTCACGATTGTAGAAATTAAGTCAGGATTACTAAAAATATAGAATTTTATTGCTGGCCGTTTAAGTGTACTTGTACACCGGAAAACGCCACCAACCAATTCCAACATGCAAATCCCTTCAATTCTGGATTTGCCCTCATGGTTTCGGGTACCACCAGTTTTCCATCGGTCTATGCAGCAAGCACTTCAAAATCAGCACACAGGAAATGGGACAAAACACTTTCACAGTTGGCATGTATGGACCTCATCCATCACATGACTTGTACCACCCAGTAGCCAAAAAGCAATGTACTTCAATCCATTCTCCTGACCAACATAACGACATTGAAGACAGTATAGATAACCCCCATGATATTGATGATGATGATGTTAATATTGTCTTTCTTAACGAGTTACATACTGCTCAGGAAAACCTCAATGACATGGATGAAACTTCTACATTATATCCAATTGGCAACACCAATACTATTGATTGTTGCCCTATCTCCACCTCTACCAATAGAGCACCAATTTTCATGAGTAACAACAGCACTTCTAAATCAGGCCACTTCTACCTCAACCACCATCTTCGTGTTATGGCCCGATCTACATTCAATCGAAAACCAACAGTTGCCACCCTCCAGATATTACAAAACATTTGCAGCAAAAGCCCACATTCAACAGTTCCATTACTATACCCAGAAGGCATTCTCTTTCCAAGAATATTTTGGACATCACACGATTCATCAATCATTGGAGCTTTTCCATCGATTATGTACACAAATATTATGCAACAAACAACACAAAAGCAGATAGCTTCCATGACAGATCATTTAATGACACGTATTTTGGACGAAAGTCTTCTTACTTCACACGACATGAGCATGAGCGGCGGAACCGGGGGGCCGGGGGGCCCGGGCCCCCCCACTTTTTGGCGAAAAATATATAATGTCTGGAGAACTTTGTATGATCGGAAATGCAAAAAAAGAAGGAGGGAAGAAGGAGAAGGATGGGAAAGAGAATTCCAGTACCCGACCGAGTTACATTTTCTCGCAATTC
>NW_022732323.1:0-512 GCF_011630105.1 Anneissia japonica
TCCTTCTTTGGTATATGCTTTGTCAATGTGTCCAATGACACATTTGGAAATTGTTTCCTTCTCATTCGCTGAAATTGCGTGTGCCAATTTCAGAGTTCACCTGAAATAATAATATTATTATTCCTACTGTCTTCACTGTATTTACGTTTTGTTGGAATAAAATCGCCATCGTCCTCGGAATTCATCTTCATCATTTCTGGGGAAGTCTCGCATGTAACAGAACAATACATGATACAACATTTTAAAGTTTCGCGGCAGCCTAGTTACCTTAACAATTATGCATAAGTGATAGGGCGATCGAGCGTGTCGAACGGTTTGTGGTAATACATATTCATAAAACCTCGCTGTTGTGACCGCTAAGAAGTGACTACCGAATGACACTTTGGCATGGCATTTCACCGTTATATAGTCAAAATAAAATGGCAACTAATTTTTCATGATCTTTTATCAGCGAATTTCGGCAGCCATAGAGATCTAATTAATATGTGTGATATTTACAAAAAAAAAAAAAA
>NW_022732324.1:0-683 GCF_011630105.1 Anneissia japonica
TAATGAAATTTAAGTTTACTGCAGTTACTTCTATATTGTTGTTTCTGATGCTGTAAGCATTTTATACTAAGTACAGAGACCACTGTAATTTACGGTGAAGCCTTTCCTGATAAGCTGCTTTTGCTACTATTTTAGTATCACACACTATGTGTGTAACATAGATTTTTAAAGTACAGTATATCTCTCTATGATGTATGATATCAAAATGTCACTGCTGTAAATTGTTAATAAATGACCTTACAAAGTGATCCAAGGATTTACTGATTTTAGTACTATCATTATTTTTTTGTTATTCCTTTAGGCCGCAGCGAAGGAATTACCACAGCAACTTAATGGTGATGATAATGATGACGCTGATGATGACGCTGATGATGATGATGATGATATTGTTTTAGCATTTATATAGCTATTTACTGGAGTCTCTTGGCGCTAAAAATGTATGAAATATGAAAAAAGATTCCGCAGCCAGGATTTTTAAACAGCACTGGACAATATCAAGGTGGACCCACTTTATGCATAAATTAAAATAATGTTGACCCTTTCCTTAAAAGTTGACTCATTTTAAAGATAATTATGATATGTGGGCTCATAAAATAATAGAATTTTTAATTTTTTTTTAAATAATGCGGTTCCAATAGAAAAAGTGCGGGACCATCCCCTGGGAGAGGAAGGTGAGCATCTTA
>NW_022732325.1:0-778 GCF_011630105.1 Anneissia japonica
GTCTGCAATCACATCTAATATTTACAACCTCTAGCCAACGTCGGGCCAACGGTAGTACCCAACCTTCTTTTTAGTAGTTTACCGACGTCGGGCCAGTAACAAATCGTGACGTTGTACCAACGTCGGTAGTCAGACTGAATATTTACGACGGCTTACCAACGTTGGGACGACATCGGAAAATCGACAAATATATTCATACGTCGGGCCAACGTGAAATTCCAATGTTGGTTTGACGTTACTTCTCCGACCAAATTTTACAACCAAACACCAACGTCGTACCAACGTCAGATATCCGACCCCGACGCTTACCGACGCTTGCCAACGTTACCCAACGTTGGGCCAACGTCGCTTTGCTAGCTGGGTAATGAGTGACGCGTACAGAAAAAAAGGTTCAGTAAAACAGACACACTATGTCAAGACTGTTGTGCGAGGTCCTGCTCGTCACTAGTATGGAAAACATCGACCCGTGAAGACGAAGTCTGCAAACGTCAGAAATTTTAAGAGGATCCTTCTGTTTAGGTGGGCACGATGCAATACTGTAACAGTAAAATATGCTGATACACTTCTATACTGGTGACAGCACCAGTTATTGACCGAACTGTACAATAATAACGGCAAGTAAGGATCGTGAGAGATTCATATATAATTTATTTGACAATAACCTTCGAGATGTAACAACAAGTCCACCATTAGACAATTCATTATTATTTTTTATTTGTATGAAATTTTTCATTAGTGTTGATCCAGCAAAATAAAAACCAATAGTACTCACACTACG
>NW_022732326.1:0-1909 GCF_011630105.1 Anneissia japonica
TATATATTAGATCATCAAAAAGGAAATGGTGCGAACCTCGGCATTGGTTGTTTTCATATTTACTCTTGCCGTATTGGAGCTATGCGTAGGAGAAACAGATCCATTTCATAACGAAGAAAATGAAGGTAGGGATGGGAGTCTTAGACGTAGCCGTGCAAGTTTGAACGGGCAGATTGTTAAGCGGATTTTTTCCTTTTTGTTTATGGATTGCGAGTCGTTATGTAATGAAGAGGCCCGTAGACTTGGACTTTGTCATTGCTGATCAATAGGCCTACAGAACTACAGTAATGTAGAACCTCTGTTTAATGCCAGAGACAAGAAACCACTTCATAATCTACGTGACTGCCCATCATGTCCCGCAGAGCCCGTAAACTCGGATAATAATAATAATACTAATTAAAAATTATGTCATTGATAACAAAGATATGTACAAACTTCTTTCTGTTATATGCATTTTAGCGTCAATCGTATTTGAGAGTTTCATGTATCGTGGACTTAAATTGCATGTACATTTTGTGAGCTGCATTAAAAAAATATTACGATTAAGATTTGTCATTTTAGTATTGTTTTATATGATGTCAAAACATTTTAGTACACAGATATTACGTTTTATTTAACGAATGTTTGCCATTAATGATCTGGACCGATCCAAGACGCAGCTATAGAAAGGAGCGTACCGGTCCTCCAGACTCGTCTGTCTCTCTTGTCGTATTTTGTAACAAACCTTGTCGCAGAGAGTTATTGCAAAATACGAAAATTCTGTTATTACAAAATACGACAAAGTTTGTTACAAAATACAACAGGTATTAGAAAATACAACAGATTTTATTACAAAATACGACAAGTATTACAAAATACGACAATTATAACAAAATACAACCACCCCCAAATCATTGCAATTTATTAAAAAAATAACTCCGCACCCATCTGTTGCGTCTTAGTACTGATTTATATTTATTCAATATTCGTTCTTATAAATTCAAGTATAAAATTCATCGTCAACTATTAATGGAATATAAAACGCGGTTTGTAATTTGCGGTGATGGCTGCATATAATTTAATTTGAAGTACATTTTGTAGGCTACTACAACGTGATTCTATGATTTTATGAAACAGTAGATGGAGAAACTTCCTACGTATGCATACGTACGGGTTACGCTAAAGGCATTTCGATTAAGTTCTCTTTACATAATATCTATTAAATTTTTGTTATACTATGTCATTTGATATAAATTTTTGTCTGAAATTAAAGATTGACATATCGATTGAAAAAAACCACACACAATCGTCTTCTGATGCACAACCAGGTACACCTCGAAATACACAAATATACAAAATACTGATCTATAAGAATTTTAGATCGCATTGATACTCAAACCGCAGGGGCGGGTCCAGAATTTGAAAAAGGGGGACTAATTTTCCCATAAACCCAAAAATGAAAGGAGGTAGGGGGTTCTCCCCCATGAAAATTTTGTATACATAGATGGCCGGAAATGAGCTTTCCCGACTCCTGAGGTGTCTTTTAATGACCTTAATTTTTTTTTCCAAAATTCGATGTTTTTACTACCCTTAAAAAAGGTCAGGAGATTTGATCTCATTCTTATGTCTATACCATAGATTCTTATTGTTAACTGGAAAATATTAATACCTGACGACATACATCAATTTCGTCGTGTTTTTCTATAATGTGCTTATTTTTTCTCTCATTCTCCCATTTCAGCGCCCCTAAACCTGCCTCCCGGGGCACGTGACCACCCCCCTCCCACTTGACCCCTAGCTACGCCACTGCTATCCTAGGTAGCATCCATTTAGCTGGTTTAGGCATATTCCAATTAGTGTGTACCTTTTTGTGGCTGACTGTTGGAATAGGAAAAAGATATTATGCTCTTGAGATGTATGTTTCTTGTGA
>NW_022732327.1:0-875 GCF_011630105.1 Anneissia japonica
ATTTACATATATATATATATATATAACAAGACATGAACCGCTTCGTATCTTTTGAATTACTTCAAGGTTATTTTGTTATTTTCTTCATTTAGTACTAAAGATAGTCCGTAACATGGTGCTATGCTCTAGAAAATTACTTTTGAAGATACATTTCTAAAGCAATTCTATTGTGTAAATATACTTATTCACTATACGTTTTATTGATAAGTATATTTACACACCGTCATTCAAATCATGTATGTCGTTTTGTAAATATAGCCTACTTCATCAATACGTTTTTGGTGCAGATGATTGTTCTGTTGGCCTCAATACTTTTTAAAGTTTCTTAACAACTAGTTTCTTAAAATTTGTTATTTTCTTCATTTAGTACTAAAGATAGTCCGTACCATGGTGCTATGCTCTAGAAAATTACTTTTGAAAATATATTTCTAAAGCAATTCTATTGTGTAAATATACTTATTCAGTATACGTTTTATTGATGAAGTATATTTACACAACGTCATTCAAATCATGTATGTCGTTGTGTAAATATAGCCTACTTCATCAATACGTTTTAGTGCAGAGGATTGTTCTGTTGGCCTCAATACTTTTTAAAGTTTCTTAACAACTAGTTTCTTAAAATATTTACTTAACCGCAATCTACATCATTTCTGGTCCGCTTCACTGCCAGAGGGCTTTCCAAATCTTTTCCAACAGGTCATGAAACAGTTTAGTATTCTTTAAATTAATTCAAAGCTATTTCCTTCATTTAGGTCATTTACGTAGGCCTAAGCTTTGTACCAGGGTACGATGCACTACAAATACTTTCGTAACATACTTTAGGGCCTGAATTTTGTGTAGGTGAATAAGTTGTTTGGAAGCGAAGTATGGCGGTT
>NW_022732328.1:0-543 GCF_011630105.1 Anneissia japonica
CTCTCAGGGCTCTGTGTTGATGTGTCACGAAAGGTTAAAGTTATAGAATTGTTAATAATGTTGTCTTCATCATAAATTTCCAAATGCTCAATAAATCATGGCAAAATTATTTGTTAACTGTTGAATTTTATTCATTTCTGATTCATCTTCTGCAATGATGTCGAGAATTGATATTTTGAGTAAAAAAATATAAGGCATTTAGGTGTAAAATAATAATCAGTGGCATATCCATGATTTAAGGAAGGGGGATGGGGGTGCTCATGAAATGAAATCAAGAGTCCACCACGTGAGTGTTACCATTGTTAGTGGTGACGTAAATTTTCAGTATTTTGTACCTCTGGTTGCCCTGAAATGGAAATGAAATTATCTTTTAAATCTTTTTATTGACAAATTTACAAACAAAAACCTGAATTAATTAAGCCTTAATATAGGTGCCCGAAAATATGGCACTAGAATACTTACAAGTACAAAAACTACGATATTTTTATCCACCTAAGCCCACAATGGTTGGGACTCAGGTGAGAAAATTTTAAGAATTTTGAG
>NW_022732329.1:0-519 GCF_011630105.1 Anneissia japonica
CAGTACGATCACTCTACCCAGTGATGGCACTAAATAGAAGAAAATAAGCTACCTGTACTACACTGAACAATCATGTAGATAGTTAACACTGGTTATGTAATATTTACCATGTAATAATTATTTACCTATCAATCATCATCTTAGAATAAGAACAACAATTCTCTTATAGTCATTAACAGTAACACAATAACAATTTCAGTAAAGAGTTATAGTAATAACAACCTACAGTATGCAGTACTACCAGTACTACAACTTCACTATTTTAATTACTTATCTTCATTTATTATAATCACCCTGACTTTATGACCGTAAATGTTAATACATCAACTAAGATTTAGTTAAAGCCATTATATCACAGTACTCACTAATAATACTGAATATACTTTCACTATCTTAACTACTTCTCAATTAATAACTGGACGATGTAGATAATACGCCGTGTGCAACGGTAAACAATAGGCATTTTTCGTTTTGACTACGCGGCCAGTCTACTACGAACTAATGGAGCGTGACGGCAAC
>NW_022732330.1:0-1163 GCF_011630105.1 Anneissia japonica
CACCAGACCCCCCCCCCACTCCGTCGGGGCCTTTAGCCCCTCCGTCTGGCAGATCCTGGCGCCACCACTGAATAAGAGTCATAATAAGCATTGAACAAAAGCTATAGTAACAGTATAATGTCACTATAATAAGAATCGGTAATGATAAGAATCGCATAATAAAAGAAAATAATAATAATAATACTGAATAATAACAATTATAACAATAAAATTGATTAAGTAAATAAAAGTTATGATAGTATTGCAGGAACAGAAGCATCCTGTAAAATAGTAAAAGTATAATAGGATGTCAATATTTGGAAGATCAACATAATAATGATAATAATAATAATAATAATACTAATAATAATAATAATAATAATAATAATAATAATAATAATAGCATGTATGATAATAAAATAATAATATTAATAATAAAATGATAAATAGAAATAATAATAATAATAATAATAATAATAATATAACACAAACATAAAAATAATATTAATATTAATATTATTGATAATAACAATTATTATTAATAAATGCAAGGTGACGACAAATACAACATTATACCATAATAATCAGAATGAAAAAAAAAAAGAAAGGGAAAAAAAATCAATCAGATTAATACATCATTCATTCATGATAATAGGGAACAAAAACATAATTAAAATAAAAATTGATAATAATAGGATAAAAATTATAATGTAATGAAAGTTGTAATAAGCATTGAAGGATATAATGTTGATCAGTACATTTAAAAACTACAGAGGTCGGATGTTGACCTGATGACAATCTTTTTCTTGCCTTTCTTCAGTAGGCAGTTTATTCTTCCATCAAGAGACCACGTGGCTTCTAGGCGAGCAGATTATGGCCAAAAAGTCCTCTAAAAATCGTTGAGGTGGCAATGGAAATACTACCGGCTAAATTAAATTACCCAAAATCACTTTGGGGGAACACCTCCAAATTACGCATTCAAAATGGCCACCATTTTTCCGCCTTAAATTATAATTTAAGCTAAATTATATAAAAAAAATAACATTACTCGAATAATAATCCCTTAAATTATAATTTAAGCTAAATTATATAAAAAAAATAACATTACTCGAATAATAATCATCAACAATTGGTGAAAATTACTCAAAATATTCGTTAACCATCGAAAATGAATCTTGCATTAA
>NW_022732331.1:0-704 GCF_011630105.1 Anneissia japonica
TGAAGTTATAGTCCGTGTCAATCTGTTTATTTAATCTGTTCTATCAACGTTAAAAGACGTTACAATATTCATGCCACGAAACTTAGAATATGGAATATAGTGTACGCTGGGAGCAAATATTTCAATATAGATAAATTTAGTAAATGACGATGTACAGTATATATTGTACTACATATTTTCATAACAATAACTTAGTTATATTTAGATGCCTTAAATTTCAAAATTTGCTCACCTTGGCCCAAAACATATGGGGCAGAGGTGGGTATATCTCTAGTCCCCACTAACTTTAAATCATTGTCTGCCAATAGACAGGATGGGGAGGGGTGGTGGCTATACAGGTTTGCCAGCTTGTATTTCCAGGCATCCAGAGGTACCATATTTCCAACATAGACTCTATCTCCGTGCTAATTGTATTTCTTTGAGGGGAGGGGCTAGCGGCTCTACAAATTGTCAGCATTTATTTCCGGGCATTCAGAGTTGCAAAAAAGTTGTTCAACAACCACGACGAGGCTGATAGTGGATGCTCAGCACCCTACTAACTTTTACAACAAAATTTGTTTAGTCCCCTTTATTGTGCTCTAGCTGAGACCAGAAAAAATCCTTTGTTGAAGTCAGGGCTGAGAAAAGGGATTTCTTTGTTAAATTGTTCATTTCTGATGCACCTGAGCAGCAGGCATGAAGTATTTTATCGTCAGTGATTGGTA
>NW_022732332.1:0-857 GCF_011630105.1 Anneissia japonica
ATAAATGTTTGATTTAACTTACCCATTTTAATAATAAATGTCATGAACTTGAGACTATTTTAAAAAATGTTTTCTCTGAATTGTGGGCTGGTAATAACCAAACAATTCTAGAAACACTTCCAGTGTCTGTAATTCTATATGAATTTTTTTACATTAAGAAAGTGTGTATTAAATAAGAAATATTACTAAAATTGTTAAATTCATTTTCTTAACATTATGATTGTTACTCATCCAAACATACAATTTAAGAAATTCAGAATTAATTTATATTTTTCAAGGATTTCTGGGTTCCATCGGACTATACATCTTTAAGTTTAAATGAAATGTCATGAACATGGTGCAACCATGGAAGTATTATTGAGAAGGAGATCACTCGGCAACAGATCCCTTTGACGCGACAAACCTATGTGTTCCCCGCTTTTGGATCGCGCGCGGGCGTATTACCCTATAATTCACATTTTTTCGTTTGCAACAACTTGGCAATGACATGCATTTATACGCTTCCAGCAGAGCAGTTGTGCAATAAAACGTTTGATTTTAACCCATTAAATATCTTTATAATGAACAATGTTCCCCTGATTAGATTTTTTCAGCCTTTTGGTATGTTATTATTTGTATATTTCAGGAACGGATTCCGTAAAATATATATGTTAAAATTACTTCTGTGTTCATTATAATTTTGTCTAAAGATTGACTGGTTCGACTATAAAGCTAAGCCAGCGTAAAACTGAAAAATACTCAGATTTTTGATTCATTTTTCGAATAGTTAACCCTCGTTAACCCTAAAATGACTTTATTATAATCCTTAATCATTTATTAATTAATAGCTGTTAAAATTAGAATGGGCGAATTTAGGC
>NW_022732333.1:0-1062 GCF_011630105.1 Anneissia japonica
TCCTTTGTTCAATATGTCTTTAGTTTTGCGCCACCAGTTTTTTGGGTCAGCGTTGAAAAGCTGGGGGACTTCCTTATGATAATACTGTTTTTTCAGGTTTTTAGTAGCTCTGTTGACTGCATTCCGAAGTCTATTGTATGACTCCTTGTCCCCTTGTTTCAAAGCTGCTTGTCGCTTGCGGATGAGCCGCTTGAACCCAGTAGTAACCCATGGTTTATCAGTGTTGGTTTTCTTGAACTCTTTGAAAGGGAAAAATCGATCTATGAGTTCAAGAAGCACCCCACTGAAAAACTCATACTGAAGTTCACATGATTTGGCTGCGTATAGTTCATGCCATCTAATGCTGACAAGTTCTTCTGCAAAATTAAGTTTGGCTTTTTCACTAACAACTCGTTTGGTAAAGGTGAGTACTGCTGGAGGAGCTGTAGCTATGATAGATTTGGGTTTGTATATAATAACATGGTGGTCTGACAGACCAAGCGCTGGTTCAATATATGGAGTATTGAAATAGTTACCCATATTTGAGTAAATAAGGTCTAAAGTAGCCTGAGCTCAAGTGTTTACAGATACTAGTTGCTTTAGTGGGTATTGGCGGACTTGATGGTCTTTCATTCGGTTAAAATCTCCTGCCACGAAAAAGCCTGTGTCTATGTGTTTTTGTCGAATTCGATCAAGCATTTGGATGATGTGATCCACTGGGAGGGATATAGTCAACAGAATTTGGCGGATGGTAATATGCTCCAATCGAAATATTTGCAATTGATCTGGGGAGACATTTGGGTCTCATGGTGACCCAGATACTTTCGTGATTAGGGTCTCTAAAAATACCCCATAGTTTAAATGGAATATCGTCTTTAATATACATTATCACACCTCCATGAAGACGATCCAAACGATCCGCTCTTATAACTGTATATCCATCAATAGCCACCAGGCAGTCATCAATGTGTGGTTTGAGGAAAGATTCAGTAATAATAATAACTTCTGGATGATTTTAATTAACTCTTACTCGGAGTTCATCTATCTTATTTAAAATGGATCTAGCATTATGCACAAACAGAG
>NW_022732334.1:0-743 GCF_011630105.1 Anneissia japonica
GTTTTATAACGCCAGCGTAATACAAGCCTATCTTTCTTAGCTGTATATTTTTGAAGCCGGTGCTTTTTGGTTGTGTTTTTTCCCCTTTCTTATAACTTGCATTATTGAACAAGAATAACAATAAAGGCTATACACATAATTATAGTATATTTGTATGATGTTACTTCACCAAGGACCAGTTTATATACTGATTAAAAAAGTCAGTGGGAAAACTAAGTAAAATATATCGTAAAAATAGCCGGAGGAACACAGCCGGTAGGAAAAAAAATCCTCGAATGGAAAAAAATGTCCTAGTGGAAAATTTGTAGGTGGCAAGTGCATATTGAGTAAGCTAAAACCACCTAGATTTTGAGTCTACTCAATTAACAAATCTTCCTCGGAATTTTGAGGTATAGCTAAAACATACAATAATAAATTTTGGCAGTGTCGTATCTAGGGGTGGGCGGGAGGCGGTGGCGCACGCCCTTCCAAAAATGCGAACTTATCACTGTCTTAAGTGGCCAAATTTTGTCCGCAGGCAGCCTATTAAAAACCAATGGTTCTTAATAGGTGGTTTAATTTAATCACCTCATCCTTGTGACTGGCATTTAACATTAGTTCATTAGCTTTTGGGATATGTCTAGGACAAATTCTTTTAAATGGCCCTCATATCCACACCCTACTCAAATCAGGCCTGGATGGGTATCGCCAACCTGTCTGATCGTAACCTTTCTCACGATGAAAAATTCGTTCTTAATAAAGGC
>NW_022732335.1:0-6234 GCF_011630105.1 Anneissia japonica
AATACTATGAACATACAATTGTGACTTTAATGTTAATAAATTTGAATCAAATGTCTAGATAAATTCATTGTTTGTCATTTTATAGTTATAGTTAAAGTATCTATATACATGCATACATACATACATGCCTAGGCCTTGGTCTAGGCCTAGGTTGACTGAACTTTCATGTTTTGTAAAGCATTAGAGTTAATATTAGTCTAAAATTTTTGAAAAAGACATGATATACCGTACATACCTGTATACGTACTATTTTGAATCTAAAAAAAACCTGTAAATGCGTGTGTTTACAGTAATAATTCAGATGAATTCCAAAATGGCGTATTTAGAAATTGGTTTGAAAATCTACGCTGGTTCCCGGCGTTTAAGGCTGTTCCAGTATAGTAATTAAACTGTTGTAATCTGGTTGTATATATAATATACAGGACGGCATAAGCCAGATTAGGATTATATACCCCTCGCATATTGCATTTTACAAAGACAGTCACCAGTCCTACATATATGAATATGATGACTGTAGAATAATGGGGTGGTAAGAAAACGTTCGTCTTACTATTCACTACAATAACAAGTTATTATCCAAGTTGCCACCCGGCATTTTGCAACATTGCCTTTTGACACCTAGGTCTGTTGCAAAACGGCCTTTACCACCGAATCCGTTATCATCATCCAAGGTCCGATGCCTCCCTTCATTTTGCCATATAGCCCTTTCTATCAGTAGTTCTGTTACCACACATTTTTTTATCCACTCATGCCGTAACTACACATAATAAGATAGGATGCATTATACAATTTTAACTGGCCATTCTTATCCATAATCAATCAAATTCACAGATTAATGGATTGGTTGATTACCAGATTTTGAACAAATCAATTGCGGTGAAAATAATAGAATACAACTTGAAATATGCAGAGATGGTATTGTTTAACATATTGTTTGTATTCTAGGTGGGTTATCTTTATTTTGTAAATGTAATTGATCAAGGGTACTAAATATGATAATCAATTAGACCCAACACGAAATTCTCTACATGAGCATTCCAATACTTTGGACAACTGTAAATACAAGGGTACTGAGGAATTTAATAACTTTGCAGAACAAATACCATCTCATGCACTCTCATTGTTCCATCTGAACATTAGAACCTTTCTAAAATATTGATGATCTGAAATAGTATTTATCCACATTAAAGCATACATTTTTATTATTGGAATTTCTGAGACCTTATTTATAACTCCCCATATTAGTAATTATACTGTTCATTCTAAAGACAGAATTGATCGAAGTGGAGGTGGTATACTGCCGTGATTCGGAAAAACGCATTATATCCATTTTTGAGAATTTTGAGATTTTTGGCTTAGGGGCATCCTATGGATGTAACCTATCATATGAATTGATCATATACCCCAAAAAATGTTTATAAATATGAAATTAATATGAGAGTTACGCATTATATCCATCCACCAAAGCAAAAAAATCCGGAAGGGTGCATTATATCCACTAAGCATTGAAGAGTGAGCAATCAACCAATCACAGAATACAATGATGAATATTTAATTAGTTCCCTAGCTGGTAGAAGGGCATAATAGGGTATAATACCAAGTTTGTTTTTAATCAGAGTACAATTAATAAAAGAAGAATGCATTGTTCTTCATCTTTTAAAGAATAAGTTGCAATATGACCATGACCAAATTGTGGCCATAATATACATTTTAGTCTGTAATATTAATAATTATTATAACTAAGACCATTCAACAAACAAAATAAAATACATACATATCAAACTTAAAAATGACTTTCCAATTAAGCCAAGGCTTGGAATTTAGATATAATACCTATGCTAAATTAACATTTAAAAAATTAAGCTATATTTAAATGAGTACACATTCTTATAATTTAAGGAAACAGAAATTCATAAATGGGCCTGAAGAAGTGTGTTTAGAAGTATTTATTTTTTGTTTATTAAATTGAAAGGCGTATATTCTTCATAGTAAATTTAAATAAACTGATTATTTATGTTGTAAAAACTTACTAACAGTGTTGTTGCTTGTTCTTTCTGTAGTGGTTAATGATAGTATTTAATTTAAATTTTAAATGTACCATACCATATTTTAGGTGAAATACAACATTTACTAAATCAGATCAGACACATTTTGTAAATATTTTATGATAGTGAATGCGATAATGTTGCTAAATAATATAAACAAAAACACCTAAGAAACTTAAGAAGTTATTTAAACATAATGGAATTTAAACCTCTAAAATCCTGGTGAAAATTCACTTTAATATGTTATTTTTCATAAGTGCTTAAGTAGAATAATGCATGCATTCTGCTGGCAAAACTGGATATAATGCTTAACATCAGATTTTTCATGCTTCATTGGCTTTTGTTTTAATTTGGAAAAGCGCATTATGTCCATTTTGACTGGGTTATAGAAAAAAATATATAAAAAAAGTACTTCAGTATGTTTTTCTGTTGTGTAGTTAGTACATTTACACACAAAAATCAATATAATTCATTTCCATAACAAAAGGCTAACAAGAAACGCGTTTTGCTCAATATCTTAAAACTATGATTTTGGCTTATAATGCGTTCTTAAAATGTAATCTTAGGTATTATTTATAGAGCACCTGGCTTAAATGTACATCATTTTACATCTGCTATTGAAGAAATTATAATAAAGATAAACGATGAAAATAAAAAGTGCTATATAATGGGTAATTATAACATTAACATATTAAATCATAATTGCCAAAACCCAACTGTGAATTTATTGAAAATATTATGTCAAACACTTTTTATCCATTGATATCTAAACATACACATATTTCTGAAAACTCTGACAATTTCATCGATTACATATTTACTATTGTAATTGACGACAATATTCTAAAGGTATCAGGTGTTCTAATAACTGACATATCTGATCATCTTCCGATATTCCACATCGGTTGTCTTGTTGAATTAAATAAGAGCAATGACATACATCATAAAACTAAATATGTAGTTAATGAACAAACCCTGAATGCTTTTAATGAAGAATTAACTGTAGTAGACTGATCTGTGGTCTACCAAAAAAAGTGATCCAAATGATGCTTATAACTGTTTTTATAATATTTATAGAATTGTACATGATAAGCATATACAGGTATGTATTAGAAATAAGTCTCGTAGAACCAAAAGGAGTAAACAACCCTGAATGAGCCCTAGCTTGGTAAAGTCGAGCCAGTGGAAGCATGTGTTATATAAAGGGTACTGTACCTAAAGAAGCCTAACATGACTAATAAAATAATTTATACTTGGTTTAGAAACGTATTTATTAATCTGTGTAGAATTGCAAAAAAAAAACAAAACAAAACAAAACAAAAAAAAAACAGTTTTACATTATTAAATTTGAACAAACAAAAGGTTAAGGCCTCAAGGGAGCCAACTTGCTATCCCAGATACCTTCTATTATAATAATGCACATGTAACTGGTAGTCAGAATATTGCTGATTTTTTCAACCATTATTTTGTAAACGTGGGTCCGGAAGTTGTAAAATCAATTATTTCGCGTACTGTTCAAATTGCGCCATCTGACTACTTGACTGGCAACCATTGTCACTCTTTCTTTTTAACATCTGTTGTAGAACAAGATGTTCATAATCGAAAGATCTTATGTTCATGATGTTATACGAAAACTAGCTCCCAACAAATGTTCAGGTTTTGATAACATAACGTCAAAAGTGGTCAACGGCTCAGCATTATCCATTTTAAAACCACCGACTTTTTTGTTAATCAGTCGTTTGTAAAAGGTATCGTACCAGATAATCTGAAAATTGCCTTTGTTTTGTTATTTTTGAAAGAGGTACACGTGATCCTTTTATAGATTATCGACCCTTATCTATCTTACCAATCTTTTCCAAAATTCTTGAACAAATTATGTATTCCAAAATATGCTTATTCTTAGATAAATACACTATCCTCAACGACCATCAATTTGGGTTTCGTGTAAACCATTCAATATCTGATGCCATTATGAATCTTATCTCCAACATTACGACGGCATTTGATAAATTCTTAGTCATTGTGTTTATGGATCTTTGTAAGGCCTTTGATGTTATTGATCATGATATTTTGCTTAAGAAGTTTCATCATTATGAATTCAGAGGTATTGCTTTACATTGGTTCTCCAGTTAAATAAGATCTAGGAAATAATTTCACTGTGAACTCATAATTATGAATCAAATCAAATCAAAGCATAACATGTGGCGTACCATCAAGGGTCAGTTATAGGCTTATTGCTGTTTCTAATTTATGTTAACAATATTCATGTGGTTAGTAATGTACAGGTACTTAAAACTGTGTCTTTTGCTGATGATACGACTGTTTTCCTATCAGGAGATAATCTTGATCAGCTGTTAACCGTTACAAACATTGATTAATCAATGCTTTCCCCTAAAAAAAGTGAAACTTAAGAGTCAATAAATTACAATCTCCTTGGATGACCGAATCGATTGCCAAGGCAATCCAGACTAAAAACAAGTTATATAGTAAATATCTAAAAAAAATCATCGAATAAAAATAAAATTAAATACACCAGATATAGAAACGTACTTACTAATATAATTAGAAAAAGAAAAAAAGAATATTTTAATAATAAATTCAAAAAAATAAAAATAATCTGAAAAGAAACATGGAAGGCCATTTATCAACTTCTTGGTAGAAGCAAAAAAACCTAACATAACGACTGACGTCATTGATAAATCAAAGACATACACAAACCCAAATGCAAAATCTGAAGCATTTAATACTTTTTTTGTTAACGTTGGGAAAAAATTAGCTGATAATCTAGAACAAGATAATCAGAAAAATAAGCCTAATCCAACGTCATATTTGACGGGTAACTATCTTAATTCAATGTTTTTTAGGCCTACAATCGAAGAAGAAATAATTATATATATTAATAAACTTGGGACAAATAAAGCACAAGCGCTAATTACATTAAACATAATTATATTTACTTTACTAAGCCTATTACACACATGATAAACGTTTCACTTACAACCGGTTGTTTCCCTGATGAATTAAAAATTGCGAAAACTATACCCGTATTCAAAAGTGGCGATAAACATAACATTGATAATTTTCGACCCATATCAATCTTACCCTGTCTTTCAAAAATATTCGAAAGAGTGGTCTGTGATCAGACTATTTGCTTTCTTAACAAATATCACATAATAAACAGTTCTCAATATGGTTTTCGGCAACAACACTCTACAATTCACGCCCTATTACAAACCATAGAAAAAATAACGTCAGCTATTGAAAACAAATCATTTATTATAGGTGTATTTTTAAACTTATCAAAAGCATTCGATACGATTGATCACAAATTACTTATTGACAAAATAAGATATTATGGCATACGGGGTGTTGTATTAGATTGGTACAAAAGTTACTTAGCCCACAGAACACAATATGTTGCTATAAAATCTGGGGAATCCGTAAAAAGAGAACTGATTCTCTTTTGTTCCTATTATTTATTAATGACATTTTTTCGGTGTGCAAAGATATAGAACTCATCATCTTTTCGGATGATACCAATATGTTTCTAAAACATAATGACCCTATATATGCATGTGATATGATGAACTATGAATTACACTGCCTGTCAGCATGGTTTAGAGCAAATAAGCTGACAGTCAACACCAAAAAAACAAAATATATCATATTTAGAGGCCGCAATAGTACATTTCAGTTTACTAATGTACAATTATCAATTAATAATTCTGTACTCGAAAGAGTAACTCATATAAAATTTCTAGGAGTTAATCTTGATGAATTTCTATCATTTCATAACCATATTGATGCCATCGCAAATAAAGTCTCAAAGGTAATAGGAATCTTGAATAAATTGAAATATTTGTTACCCTATTCAATAATGTTACAAATATATAAATCCATAATTCTCCCCGACTTAACATACGCAATAGTCGTATGGGGCCCCTTTAATCCAACAAAATTAAATAGGCTTCACATTCTCCAAAAGAAAGCACTTCGAATTATATGCAAAGTTCATTTTCATCATCCTTCAAAACCACTATTTTTACAAACTAATACATTAAATATATTTGATCTCTATGAAAAGCATATGGCAATATTACTCTTTCAATTTCATAATAAACAGCTTCCTATTACCTTTAATACATTTTTTCGCACAATTGAAGATACACATAACTATGGAACCAGAAAT
>NW_022732335.1:6520-12405 GCF_011630105.1 Anneissia japonica
CACCTAAACTGACCTAGTACAGCGGCCTCTCTTTATATTTTATGTATGTAAGCCTCCTACATATTTTTGTACTTCCAGGCTGTAATGGGACTAGATGCCCAAATGGCGTGTGTTTAAGTAATACAAGCATTTGTGATGGAATTAACAATTGTGGTGACTGGTCAGATGAGTTGGGTTGCTACAATTGTAAGTATATTTATAACACTCAGCAGTACTCTTTCTTGCAAAATGTTTGTCGGGACAATGCACGTTTTTTTAAGTAGGCCTATCATTGTATCTTTCATCATTTCTTCCAGAAGGAATAACTGAAGTGATAATGATAATAAAAAATCATTATAAAATACTATGGAAATTATAAAATAAATGATTTTAATGATGATAATAAGACTAAGATTAATATGCCTAGTGAAAGTGTAACAATAGAATTCAATGTAATGTAGTTGAATTTATATCCTTCATACCGAAACTGTCTCAAAGCGCCAAAGGTGTGGACAAGGACTTACAGTAACTAATTGCTTCTCCCTAAGGATATCTTCGTGTCTGAGCTGCCCGGTATACCGGTACCAGCTGTCGTCTATCCAAAATAGGGACTGTATGGATTAGTACGCTGGGTTAACCCTCTACTCGTCTCGAAAGATATACAGAGTTCTTTAAAGAGCGCATGGGCCAAGTTGTGTAAATTGGGCCTACGGTTTATAGTTCTTATCCAAAAAGACTTGTTCCAGCGTGACCACTGCTTGGGTATTTACCCAAGATCTTGGGTATTTTGACTTGGTCTTGGGTTCTTGGGTATTCCGTTCAAATCCATGGGTATTTTATTTTTACTAAGAAAATTAAATATTTTTGTCATAAAGGAAGAATTAAGAAGTAACAAAGTATATTTCAGTCCATTCAAATAACCAAAACTCAACGAAGTGCACATAACATTGTTAATTGATTGTTAGTTGCTATAAACATGGGTTCAGAATTGTTTATTTGTGATTTGCGTTGCTATTGATAATACCTAATTAATGCATTACATAATAAAACTTGATCACTGATCTACACCAAAATAATACTCTGTGTCCACACTGACAACACTGGCCGACTGAGGGCGCATTATTGCCTCATGAATATTAATTTTAATAATTAACACAAACAATTACAATAAAAAATGGTTTATATATTGAACTAAAAGGGAAACTATACATGCGAAAAATAAGTATTTTTCAAATTTTAATGCATTTTCAGGAAGCTTGGGTAATTTTGGGCAATTTTTGCTGAATCGTGGGTAATTTCGACCTAGTCATTGGGTATGTCAAAAATTGTGAGTGGTCACGCTGCTTGTTCCACCACCAAACCGTAGACGAGCGTGCAGTATGGTGTACGTTGCGCCTTAATCGCTCAGCCACCTACTTTTTTTTATTTGTTCAGCTTTAGGCACGCCAATGATATGCCAAACAATGAACTAAATCACTCTTCAAAGTGGCAATCCCATCACAAGACAACAGGGGCCGTATGGGCCAGTACCCCGGAGTAACCCCCTGCTCATTTCAAAAGATGTACTGGGTTCTTTAAAGTGCACATAAGCATTTGTGTACACTGGGCCTACGGTTTATTGTTCTTATCCGAGAAGACTTGTTCCGTCATCGGAACTGGGAGCGAAGCGGCCGCGAACCCGGGCTATTATTGTTGGCTATGGTTGCAGTGCCCCTGCCTTAACTGTTTGGCCATTCGACTCGCTCAACCTTGCAATAATAAGACTAATAACACTATACATTTTAAAGCAATAATTTATGCAAAAAACAAGAAAATAGGGGCGCATAAAACCAGGAGTATCTTTGGTTGTAGAGAATATCTTTCTGGAAAAAAATAAATTTTCGAAGAAGTTTAGCAGCCTCTGGCTGGATTCCGCCCCCCCCCCCTCCCCCAAGTGAAAAGCTGTAAAACGTTGGTGGCGATGTTTGGTGTATAGTGTATTCTGTTTGAATTAGCTTGTAATTTATTCAGAATATTTAAACCTGTGTTTTTGATAATGATAATAATTATTCTAGCATCTGTTACTGTATGTGGAATGCAACAAACTCAAGTAAGGAGTTCCCGCATTGTCGGTGGGGAAGATTCATATCCAGGAGAATGGCCTTGGATGCTTTCGTTTGAGATCTATGGCAGTTTTTACTGTGGTGCATCTTTAATCAGCGAGAAGTGGGCCATAACAGCTGCTCACTGCGTGTAAGCCATTTGTTCACATTTTGTCTGCCCTAAAATATTAGTAACATTATTATCACCGTGTCGATAACGTTATTCGAAGGAATAAAGTTCAGGTTTGATTTGCTGTAACCCCTGTGAGTCCAGGTAGTTATGCGATGTTGAAATAAAACGTCATGTACATCTGTAAAAGATGTATTATTTTGTGAAAAAGAGTGAAATATTTAACATTTTTGGGATGATGATATACAACTACAACAATTAAGTGATAAATTACAAAAAAAAATTGCAATAACTCTTGATTCATCTAAAGTGTATGCAAAATATCGTATCAGTTACTTAACATGACTATATTTTTTTTTTCTTTCTCCAGCGATTCTTTGACAGAAATTAGTATTACTGCAGGAATAACAACTCAGGACGATAATTCTGTGTTTCGTGAACGTGTCCTTATTGCTGAGCCTGTTATCCATCCAGAGTATGATGACGTTAGTTATGATAATGATATTGCATTACTAAGACTCGATTCACCGGTGCAATTTAATCAATTTGTTCAGCCACTTTGCTATGAAAGCTTAGAATATCGACCAGGTACATTGTGTTATGCAGCAGGATGGGGACGCTTGTCGGAATATGGTAAAATAATGATTTTACATTTGCATGTATGTAGGGCCTGACTTTGATATTGGTCCGCTACAACATCCTTGTAGTTTATTGTAACAGAGCTTATCCACTCAATATTTGAAAATAATTTAGCAACGTACCAGAGCCTATCCACTCAATTTATTACAGTCACCCACTCATTGTTTTTTTTAATTACAAATAATGACTAATAATAATAATAATAATAATAATAATAATAATAATAATAATAATAATAATAATAATAATAATAATAATAAAACTGTTATTAATATTTTGGTAATAATAGAAAACTGTTGTCACTGACAATAGTTATACATAAGCTAGACGCATGGTTCCCGGAACGCCGCCCTCATCGGCGAGTGCGAAGCACGACTGAGGGTCAAAAGTGGAACGTGAAATTTGGATATGGTTTCGTAGTCAGATTTGCGAGAAAAACTTCAGCTACCCGTATTTCTCTTTATGCCTAAAATCTGAGACAACTATACACGTGTTTTGTCTCAGCTAAAATCATTTGAAAGGCTATAGGCGCCAGACCTTCCGGGAGCTTTGCCTTCTGGTCCCCAATTAAGGCTTGGGCGTACGGCCAAAGGCTTTATTTTTCATTCCTCGACTGAGACGTCAGTAGGAGCTGTAATTTGTATGGCAAGGAGATTGTGCAACCCTTCATTCGTATTAAGGGAATTTACGCCTAGAAACTTTGTAGTTATTAATATTTTGGTTATAATAGAAAATATTCATTTTTTGGTGACGTCACACTCACATTAGTTAGCATGCATACGTCATAAGCTAGATTACGTCACCTTTTCCTGGTAAGGCAAACTTTCCCGGCGTGCTTTTTTCATGGATAAACAAACACCACTGCTTTGCACATGGATGCCTTGCCCAAGCCAGGGCTACAAGAGCCGCATTGTTAGCATTGTATAATACTTAAATAAGGTACCTCTGCAACTGAATTATTCTTATATAGTTATTTTTTTTTTCTTATTTTAATTTATTTCTTCCGAAAGTGTACTCTCTATCACATATAATTCCACTGTCTTAGTTTGGCCTATAGGACTAGTCGTATGCCTCATCGTCCCCCGCTACACAGTACATCAGCAGCCCCTCCCCCATACAGTACAGACCTTTGCTAGGTAACAACGTGATTGCACCTTCCTTCCCAGGTGTTCAAGTAACATTGACATAATTGTTAGCTAACCAGTTGTGTGTGTTTCTTTGTGAAAATGAGTACCGCGGCGTACTCATTTTCACAAAGCATTTGCATCCCCTCTTGGAAAGAGGGATTCGAAATAATTGTCTCCATATCTTCGCTAATTAAATTAATCACTGTAATTTAGCTTACACCTATGATCATATATATATGAATTTAGGGAGCACTTAAAATGTAAAATAATCATTTCACTACCCGACAAACTCCGAACTTTATTCATTCATTAGGTCTACATAATAGTTTCATATTGCTGTACTATATACATAATACTCCAACATCACTGGCGCATGGTAACAACCAACTGCCTGCAGACCATTTCCGGTCACACATTACTCTCCATAACACAGCACCACCTAGTTCTGTCACCTCTGGATTACGTCACCTTTTCCTGGCGTGCTTTTTTGATTGATTGCACATTCATTTGCACATGGATGCCATTCCTTGCTAGGCTACAAAAGCCACATTGTTAAAATACTTAAACAAGGTACGTCTGCAACAGAATTATTCTTAGTTTTTTTTTTTTTTCTTATTTTAATTTATTTCTTTAGAAAGTGTACTTTCTATCACATATAATTACACTGTCTACTTAGGCCTAGGCCTAGTCTTATTATGCCTCATCGTCCCCCGCTACACAGTACATCAGTAGGCTAGCCCCCCCCCCACGCTACAATACAGACGTTTGCTTGGCAACAGAACGTGATTGCACCTTCCTTTCCAGGTGTTCATGTAACATTTGCCTATTGTTAGCTAACCAGTTGTGTGTATTCCTTTGTGAAAATGAGTACCGCCTCGTACTCATTTTCAGTGGCGTATCCCCCCTTGGATACGCCACTCCTCAGCCCCACCATGGTTGGGGCTGAGGAAAGAAAATTTATGATTATGACACCCAGATTGCCGAAAATGGCACTCTCAGACCTAAATTATAATTATAATTTTCCTTTGTTTTTCCATTTTTTTTTAAATAATTTTGAAAAATTTAGGGTCGGCTCGGCACCACTTAAATCCGCCACTGATTATTATGACGCGATTGCGTCAACGTAACACCGGAGTTTGTAAACTAAACTGTTGGTATCACTAATTCGAAATAGATAGACATGTCCGTGTCAAAGACTGTACAATTATTGTTTAATAATGGCTATATAAAATTCAATTGACTAACTATAATTTTTTGAAATTAAGAAAAACACTAATCCTATGTATGTAGATAATATTAAACACTAGTATATACGTACGGGTCATAATAATATTCAAAAGTCGTTTATAGTAGAAATTGTGCACTTTTGAGTTTGTAAAAGTATTGGCCTACTAAGTATACACGCCACCAATTTGTACAACGTTCAGTACATTGTTTTCACAATAAATTTAGCCTCTATAACCGCTGTACCCATAAAATCAAGCTAGTGGTTTCTGAGATGGTTACGAAATGTATAACAATTGCGTTTTTACACTCGGTTATGGTCCGGAAAATACGTACCGGTACCGCACTTGGAAAAAAGGTGAACAGACAAAATTCATGATTCATGCGTAATTGTTATTCTTTCCATTCGCTTTTAAAAGTGGGGTTTTAATTATAGAAGATTCGTTAAAAGTGGGGGGCGGGGACAATCGGTATGATGTCCCACCTACTTTGAAAAGTGGGGGGACGTGTCCCACGTCCCCCCCCCTGTCCCCATCGATCGACGCCCATGGGCGTAGGCCTAGCTAGAGACGTATCTATGAGTATTTCCATAGTGGAGAACCTGGTAGGAGTCATGAAGGTTATATTAGGAGAAAGGTTTTCATCTTGCAAAATAAGATGAAACGATCTGGTTTTTAACTACATGAGCGTACCCCCCCCCCAGAC
>NW_022732335.1:12485-14695 GCF_011630105.1 Anneissia japonica
AATCTAAGAAGCAATATTTTCACTGGGCGTCATATTTTGTTCGTACATTAGATGGCATTATTTCCACTCACAATAGTGTAGTCGCAATATTACACAAAAGTGAAATTCAAAAACAGGAGAAAAGCAAAAACCTCTTGATTGATTTTTAAAAAATACTGTACATGCAAAAAGACTATTAAAATGTTTTAAGCTTATCTTATTTGTTTTTCATTGTTCGAATTTTGAATACGTCACAAGCTAATCAGTAGATAATAAATCATTATTTTAATAAATGTTAGTTTGCACGAAATATATAAGCGGGCATAATTATGACTAAAAGGATAATTCAATTTTTTTTATGATGAGTATTTCAGTGGCAGATTCAAGGGGCCCAGCCAGCCCCTTGAATATATTTTGTTCGTACATTAGATGGCATTATTTCCACTCACAATAGTGTAGTCGCAATATTACACAAAAGTGAAATTCAAAAACAGGAGAAAAGCAAAAACCTCTTGATTGATTTTTTTAAAATACTGTACATGCAAAAAGACTATTAAAATGTTTTAAGCTTATCTTATTTGTTTTTCATTGTTCGAATTTTGAATACGTCACAAGCTAATCAGTAGATAATAAATCATTATTTTAATAAATGTTAGTTTGCACGAAATATATAAGCGGGCATAATTATGACTAAAAGGATAATTCAATTTTTTTTATGATGAGTATTTCAGTGGCAGATTCAAAGGGCCCAGCCAGCCCCTTGAATATATTGAAATTATTTTCAAATTCAGTCTGAGAGTGCAATTTCCGACCAACTGGAAGTGGCATAATCATAAAATTTCTTACCTAAGCCCCAAAGCATGGTGGGGCTGAGGTGGTCTACTCTCTCCATCTGTAAAAGTACCTCTCTGGGCCCAGCTCTATTTTAAATTACTGGATCCGCCACTGGATACTTTGAAAATTTCGTATGGAAATAAATGTTAATTGCATTGCCTAAAATCTGAGACAACTATACACGTGTTTTGTCTCAGCTAAAATCATTTGAAAGGCTATAGGCGCCAGACCTTCCGGGAGCTTCGCCTTCTGGTCCCCAATTAAGGCTTGGGCGTACGGCCAAAGGCTTTATTTTTCATTTCGTCCCTCCCCCCACTTTCAACCATGGATCGACCAGAGCCATAGATAGAAAGAGTTGCGACATTGAAAATTTAGAAGCCATTTTGTGTCATACGCGATGCGCGTTCTGTGTCTAACGTGATGTGCGCTCCTGTGTATAATATTGTATAATACAGTTAGCGGCCTCCTGTGTAGTTTAATTCCATTTAATCTTTTTAGCTGTCGCATTTCATGTAACTATTTTTATAGATTTTTTTTAATGATTTCACTACTTTATATCCAATTTCATATTATAAATACTGTAATAATTTTCTATTTTTGAGCAGTTCTTTAATCCTCGCCGATAGACCAAGAGAGCCCTTCGATGGCAAGCATTCTTTAATTAGGCAATTCTACCATATAGACCCTTAAGTAGCTCCTGTTATTTTTGCAAATAAATGATATGCAAGACCAGCAAAAATTAATTAAATATGTATATCAAAATGCAATTAAAATCCGTATATAGGGTATATAGATTGTTGCTCTTTAAATTAGAATATGAGCGAGCCCTATACAAATATTATGTTATTAATTTGATTATTATTATTTATAAGTATTAAAATAGTATAGGTCAGTTGGCCGCAATATATAAATTGCGCTTTGCTGTAAATGTTATAAATTGAAGTGTTAAATGATATACAGGATCTGTGATATATTCAACTTGTGTAATTATGTAACGTACATTTTATTGTATTAAAAGTCTCGCCTCTATTTTAATATTGTATTATGGCTGTACAGTATGTTATTTTTATAAACACACTGCAAGAGCGTGTCCGCTGTTTTAAAAGCGTCGTTTCCAAAATAAAAATATAATAATAACTATTTAAAAAAAATTAAAACCAAAGAAAAGATTACCATTAAATAAAATAGGTCGGGTCTTCATTGATTAAAATGTGGCGAATTAACGATAATTGAAAACAATTCTAATTTTAATTTCAATCATTTACGCGAGCACAGGAATTTACGCGAGCACGCACGCGCGCAAATATTCGATTATATATGAATTCTTATATGCTGTCCATACTAAGTGATGTTAATTATAAAATATAATTGTAAACCCAATTAAGTGTGTGAAATTA
>NW_022732336.1:0-526 GCF_011630105.1 Anneissia japonica
ATAAAACAACAAACCTCTACAAATTAACTAGGGGTAGTGCGATCAAGTCATACACGAGAACAGATTCACTACGTCATACAAGAAGAGAAAAGAAGTCAGCACTCACGAAATTAACAACGCGGCCAAATCAATTGCTACAAAGCTTGAAATTGGAACCAAATGGAAATCATTGCTAACAAATGCTTTCATAACATTCAAAGACCATAACGAAAACGTATTATATAAGCCAAACTGTAGACTCGTGAACCCATAAAAAATCATAGGCAAGACCATTCTCGACCAGATAAACCATGACCTGCTCACAAAGACACAAATAAACAAATTGAAAACATTTCTGTCACAGGATGATTAAACCCCATCCTGCAGAAATCAAAACGTTCATCTCTTTTAACATTGTGGAACTCTAATCATCTATCACAAACATTGTTAACTGATGCAATCTAGCACGCACGAAAGCACACCATAATCTCTGAAGACGACGCAGGTATTATTATTTACTCAGCATGGAGCAAGAGAAATTCAGACA
>NW_022732337.1:0-1054 GCF_011630105.1 Anneissia japonica
ATTTGTTTTCGGTGGCCACGCACACTGAAAAATATTGCTTCTTAGATTCCCGAATACACGTTAACCGTGACAGATATGTTAAAGTATATCTCTTGAACGCAGTATTTAAGAAGTGCGATAATACCATAATAAACAAAACGAAACTTTTATTGTCGATTACGATTTCTTGCCTTAATTAATATTACTGGATTGTTTTAACAATAGATAGTTTTACTTTAAATAGGCTTACATCAACAATTCTGCATGCACCAGGAAAATTACTATGCTAGACCTTTCGAGGCATCGAATCATACCAACAGTTTTAGAATAATTTATGTGTGTTTTTTATTATGTGTGACAGCGACCATTTTATTGACCATTTTTATAAATATTGATTATTATTATTATTATTATTAGTTGTTGTGAAATGAAGGACGAATAAATACATAATATGGTTATACATAATATATAATTGAACAATTAACACAATGTCTCTGTTCTAAAGATCTTGTTGAAAGCTCTTAAAATAACTTAATTTTTTTATTTTTGTGAACTGAAGCTAACTTGTACACGAACTCATCCATGTTTATTTTCAATAAAGGGAAGTTGAGAAAGCATTAACCCATTTTCTTGAGCATAAGCCTAGCCTATTTTTTTGCTTCGAAGTTTTCGAATGGGGGAGTGACTGAGGGGTGGGGGATACGCCATTGTTCCTCAGAGCGTGATATATTATGCTTCAAGCCGCTTGAAATTCTACGCTATTAATTTGTAGGCCTATTTCCAAATATAATGCATAGCAAATGGCCTCCCGTATTCATAACTCATGTTTCATTACTGCATATTGTTTATAATTCACAATGCCCTGCACGTTGTTGGTTTGATTTCCATGCATAGCGCATCCTGTTCATACTTAACTCATGTTTTATTATTGCATATATTCTTTATATTTCACAATACACTGTTAATTATTATACCATTATGTATTCGTGTTCCCTGTGGTTTATTTATTAAAGGAGGAACAGTGGCGTATCTAGAAGTCTTGAAAGGGGGGTGCTGATGGGGGCGCGAAGGTGAA
>NW_022732338.1:0-764 GCF_011630105.1 Anneissia japonica
CCTATGGGATTCTCAAAACCACAGATGTTTACTTATGTTGTATTATGAGCAGTTCCGCAGAGACCACAGTACACTTTTAGAAGAAAACAGGTCCTAGCTCAGATTGTGTTTAAAAAAGTATTTAGGTTATTACACTGTATTCATTTTTAGTGTTTAGAGTAGATCAGTTTCTAAATTAATTTACAAAAAAAAAATATATATATATATATATATATAGGCCTTTATGCCTACTTAAGGATTAGGGTAGGGTTTTGAATAGGCTAGCTTCTTATTGGCTAATTTGATTTCATGTAATTATGTATTTTTAAAAGAATATAAATATAAATAAGTTTTAGGCCATATTCAAAAAAGCCGAAGCTTGTACAGTTAAAAAATGTCTGTCTTTATGTACCGTATCTTTATTTTCCAAAATATCAAAAAGTAGAAAAATTTAGGAAATAGTACAACTAAATTTGCAATAGTATGAGAAAGAACATCATATTACATATTTAGGCCTATGCTTTTTGTCTGAATGTTTATTTATATAAAGACAATCATATTAAATCCTTAAGAAAATGATAATGCAGTTAAAAAAGTAAAATTAAATAAAAGTGGTAGTAGGCCTACATCAAGTTGTTGTCTAGACGATAGACGTCATTTAAATAAATGCGGATCAGCCTAAATAAAGTACAGCCATTACGGTACTTACCAAATTCACTAGGGGGACTTTCGACTTCATGTTTCTCTTTTTCTCGTAGTCGTGTATGTTTCGGCAAACTAGAACG
>NW_022732339.1:0-830 GCF_011630105.1 Anneissia japonica
CAGGAACCTGAAGGAGGAGGTGGAAGCGAACGCCAGGAAGATCGAAAGTATCGACGACGAACTTCACGCGTCAAAACGGACGCTCGGCGACAGAGACAGACTGATTTCGGACAAAGATCGAGCGACGTCCAACCTGAAGAAGGAAATCGCCACTCTCAGAGACGAACTTCGTGCCGAAAAGGACAAGGTGGCAACAGCCGTGAAGGAACGCAGCAACGACGACGCCCAAAGTTCAGTGACGCTCGAGAAAATAAAAGACGAATTGCGACTGGCGAACCGGGAAGCTGCGGCTGCAAAGGACCTCCAACGAAGGTCGGCGACGAAGCTGGAAGAGACCGAGAAGCAGGTGGAGAGTCTGAAGGAACGGTTGGATGACAAAGTTCGCTCGACTGCCAACGCGAACAAGGAGATCGCCTCCCTCAGAGACGAACTTCGTGCCGAAAGGGAAAAGGTGGCAACGGCTTCCAAGGAACGCAGCGACGGCGACGTCCGACGTTCGGCAATTCTCGAAAAGATCAAAGAGGATCTGCGACTGGTGACTCGCGAATTGGAGACTGCCAAAGACAGGGAACGACGGTCGGCGAAGAAGTTGGAAGAGAGCGAGAGGGAGGTCGAGAGTCTGAAGGAGTGGTTGGACGTAACGGAGAAGAACCACGAAGCGAACCTTCGCGAGTTTCGTTCTTCCGTCGAGTCCGACAAGGCGAAGGCGATCTAAGATCTGGAAACGGCCAAGGCCGATTACACCGACAGGACCGATATTCTCCTGACGGAGATTGCCGATTTTAAGGAAAAGCTGGCCGAGGCCACCCGAAAGGAGTCTTCGCTGATCA
>NW_022732340.1:0-796 GCF_011630105.1 Anneissia japonica
ACTGTATATGACGTACATTTATTGATTGCTTCCCCAACAGAAGATTCAATTCATATATTTACTGTTTTTTATCATCATCTTCACTTATTATTTAGGCATATTATTATAGTAACAATAATCTGTAATATTTCTTTTTTTCGTCTTTTTCTTCGAACATGTGGGTATGGAAAAATATTGTGTATAAGCCATTTCGGCCCTCAATAGAACAATAACATAATGTACGATGTTAAATATACTCACTATAAATAGGAATATATTATTTCCCTCTCGTGGATCTCTGGATCTGTATAAGTTATACTCCGAACTGATGCAATTGTGTATTGTATGTCAATAATACTGAAGAGATCCGAGAAACGGAAGATAGTAAGTAAATTCAACATCGTACATTATATTATTAATCTATTAAGGGCCGAAATGGCTTACACAAAATTTTCCATAACCACAATATTGCGTGTATGGCTCTGTAGAGCCCAATAATGTAAAAATATACCACAAATGTAAAAATAACCACAAAAGTCAAAACATTCTACTCGCAAATGTCAAAATATCCGCAAATGTCATAACATGTCAACCAAATGTAAAAATAACCACAATTGTAAACAAATCGCCCACAAATGTAAAAATCTGTTAAACCACAAACGCAGAAACATTTCACCTACAAATGTAACAATTTCCATTTTTACCTCTAATGTCACTAATGCAACATTTTGCCTAAAATTCACCGGAAATAAAATGTCTGACCTTTGACACAAAAGACCCTATAGCGTTATATCTATACCTCTATTACCATTGGTCA
>NW_022732341.1:0-1049 GCF_011630105.1 Anneissia japonica
ATTATTACCAGTTACTGTATGACCAACAACAAGTAGGTAAATGACAGAAAAAGTGTTCAAATAATGACTTGAAACCTTGTACAACATAGAGGGCAGTGCTCAAATATGAATTGAAACCTTCTACAAACTAGAGGGCAGCATTTATGGATGCCAACACCACCATTTTCACATGGTTTTGAAGCAGTGGAAGAGCTGGCAGGAAAGAGTTCTCTAAATTGATGACCATTTTCTGATCAATGACAACAATTTAAATGTTGAATCAAGATGCGAAAGCAATTTGGAGGATTCTTTACTGGCCTCTAACAGAATGGTCACTTCAAAGACACATTACAGCCCTCAATCAAGATAGTGAATTCACAAAAGTAAAGTACTTTAATATCAGTAATTTTTAAAAAGTTTCAAACACTGAAAACGTGATTATGTCCAGCCCAGCATGCATTCTGCGGAAATGTACATTATTAGAGAATGTTGGAAAGGATTTAAAAGGCGAACTGTACTCTTTAACATAGTACAGCCTGGCACAATAACTTTACATTCCCTGTTTACATGATTAATGCTGCAGTAAAATTATTCAGTATTGTTCCCCAGAACATTATTTACTGCTGTAGTAAGACCATTCAGTCATTTTCCCTAGAGCATGAATAAATGATGTAGTAACATCATTTAATCTTGTTCTAAAGAACATGGATTAATGAAGCAGTAAAATCCTGTATCATTTGTGTTAGCCAGTCAATGCATTTTACATTCATTTTCGTAAAATAATAATGGTTAATATTGGTTGCGACGTTTACATAGTAAAAGCTTTTTGAAACAAAGTTACAAGACATCGACGATTTAGACAACACATCTCATAGATACTGACACATTTTTCTACAATTATAGTGACATACAAGGTTAGATACAAGAATCCACTTTGAGTCAAATTCAGGCAGTTTTAAGGAGAACATACACATAAAAGACTAATGCTAGCCTTTAACAACAGGATATTAGGCCCAACCAGTATTAGATCCCTGCATTTCGGATATATATTAAAAATATATGTGTGTGTA
>NW_022732342.1:0-1005 GCF_011630105.1 Anneissia japonica
TACATTCAAGATTTTCTTAGTTTTGTGTAATGGCTTTGGATTCTATATAACAAGAAAAACAAACAAACAAGAACTTTACAAAAGATATTGATTACTATTTTATTAAAATACATTTCGGATAAAATTTGACAGCCTCAAATAAAATTGTAGTTAAGTGCAAAGTCTTACTTAAAATCGATCTCTCTAAATGTAAGCTTTTTGTTTTCTCACACACCATTCCACACACACATGCACACCCACACCCACACACATATACATACTAGCCTACTTATATACATGCATATAGACCTATGTGTAATCTTATAATTGTATTTCTAAAAGAGAAACTGTACACAATAAATTGTATTCAGTTGAACTATAGTTTTTGAATAAAAGTTGTTCTATATATGTATATAAAATGCAATATAGTTTCATTAAATACATAAGGTTTTTTTTTTAAATTTTATTTGGATTTTGTAATAAAACATTCTATACAACTATACATAGTAATAGGATTATGAATATATGATGGTATAAAAAAGTATCAAAATAAGTATTATGCTACATATTCTGTGTATATGTCAAAAGCTTGTCATGGTGGTGGTACCCATCGCCAGCTGACTTCAAGAAGACAAACCATAATACACATAGGTGGAATGAAGGGGGTGTCCAGACAGCCCTGGGCCCAAACTTTTTTAAAAATTAAAAAAAAAAAGGAGGAAACAATATTCTTTCAAATTTTAAGTCTAAAAGTGACACTTCTGTTTATCTAGATGTCCATAGATGTCAAAATTTGTACCTCAGCACCAACCCCCTCTATTTAAAATTCCTGGATC
This sequence comes from Anneissia japonica, assembly GCF_011630105.1. Lineage (NCBI taxonomy): Eukaryota > Metazoa > Echinodermata > Crinoidea > Comatulida > Comatulidae > Anneissia > Anneissia japonica. Next base: position 816 of record NW_022732342.1, read on the forward strand.
CACCACTGATACAGTAATAAAAACTTGCTAATATCTTGAGGTTGCATGAGATGGGTCAGTTTCCTGGAGATTTTTTTTGCTCGTGGAGTGCGTGAGACCGTTCCCATTTCCAGGAGACTCCGGGGTGGAACCCTTGTTTTACTTGAAAATGGAAAACCTTAGCTTATTTTACTAAATATTATAAAACAGA
>NW_022732343.1:0-11570 GCF_011630105.1 Anneissia japonica
CATTGATAAAATATAATAAGAACAAATGGTGTTATTAATTTAAGGAAAGTTTCTTTTGTATTCAAGAAAGGGTTTCTGACATGACTTGAACTCGATGTAACTTTGTGATTGGGATGCCTGCCTTCCAATCTCTGGTCTAATAAATTTCAACACAGGAATTTTTCTCATGACAAATTATCTTCAAAGGCAAAGTAATTTATTTATCATTCAAAGGAAATTACTGTACATTGCTTTTATACAATGTAAAACATTAAAAAGATTTAAAATGGAAAAAAAGGTTACAAAAAACAAATTGGTTTAATCCAGAGTACATTCATTTAAAATATTTAAGATGGCCCTGAATATTAGCCATCCTTCTAGGATAAGCTGGAAAGTTTTTTAACATGGCAATGTTTTTTTTTTTCATTTTTACTCCGGCTGATCGGACAAGTTTTTAGTTAAAGAACACAAAATAAGTGACTTCTAAAAATTTCACATCCATTCATAAGTTTACAATGTAAATACATTCACAATTTCACTTGTCTATAAAGTAAGTTTTTTAGATAGAAAAAAATTTATGCATTAAGGATACACTGTCTTTCAAGCTAAAAATTGGAAAATTAAATTTCAAATATATTTGAATTGCTTAATCTGTATATAAACATAAGTTCTTAACTTACAATTTAAACTCAGAATGTGAAAAAAATGTCGTCGTCAACAACCAATTGATTTGATCCTTCTATATGAGCTATTCAATATTTGTTTCAATTTTTTAGGTAGACTTTTCTTTTCTTTTTTTTTTGCACACAGTGAACTTTAAATGTAAAAATCCAGATGTATAATAAAATTACATGGCATGTGTATAATATAATCGATTAAGTCTACATTACAATAACTTTATATTTCAGCATGATAAACTTTACAACCAAATGGTGTCTTTTACAAAATATTTTGATAAAATGTATAAATGACAAAAGAGCACACAACAACATTTCAAAAAGACTATCAGTACACCCTACCACTTACTTACAAATGTTCTTACATTTACCAAATGTCTTCTTTTCATCTAAAGTCTTTTTTCAGTTTATTACACAAAATGCACCTCTATCATAATCACTTCTTAAGTTCTCTGTTTGGTGAAAGTATACATAATTTAGAGGGTTCCTCTGTGAACATCTAAATTCTTATTGAAAAACTACTAAACCTATAATATGAATACACACAACTTTGAAACAACCATGATTTGAAAAATGTCTAAAGTTTCATTTTTTTAATCTAAGTAAATGTCAAGCTTTGATACTCGAAAAACCAACAATCGCTTCTTAAATTGTACGGTTGGTGAAGGTAAACATACTTTCAAGAGTCTAAATTCCTTGGTAAATATCTACATTCTTCTTGAAAACTACTTAAAATCTACCCTATCAATATTCAGGGGCGGTACTAATGGGTGGCTTAAGGAAGGAATGACCCTCAATGGGGACCTCTGGTTCCTTGCTTTGACCCCTTTGTCGGGAAATTTCCAGCAATGTCGTTGGCAAAAACCAAATCTTGAGTGCCAAAAGCACAATTAAAGCATGCCTTACTAAGCTGACAACTTTTTTAGGGCTTGAAAATTGTTTAGTGTAAACAGTGCAACCGTACGTGCAAGGTATTGTATACTATTGCCATTGTATGTATTGCTGTGGTGGTGTCAGCTCTTCCTCGACAGTGGGCTCATACATGTGACAGGGTAAAGATTCTCACAATTAAAACAAAATGTTTTTATTTTTAATTTAACAAATTCGCGAAAATAACTTTTTCCCCAATTGGGGTTAGAGGGGATGGGGTTCCCCTCGACAGAGAATTCCTGGTGCCACCCCTGTATATAATGTGAATATGCAGAACTTTAAAGTGACCCATGATCAAAAATATCTAAAATTTGATTTCTCTAGTACATGTTGATTTTTCAAAAACCTATATTTTCACTGATATTGTACAATTAGATTTATCCCTTTAAAATATTAAGCTTAATAGCAAGTGTAGCTGATACAACGGTACATATTACGATACAAAATTAAATAAACACATGATAAGTTTTAAGTAATTTAAACCTACAATCAGCAAACCATGGATCAACACCCAAGTTGGGTTGTCATATAAATCTATAAAAAACGATTTAATAAGGGTTGCAATGTTATGTGAAAACATCAAACCAAAACTTTTTAGAAAGCGTTTATTTTATTTCTTCAAATTTGAGTTAATTTCTTTTGATCTGAGTTATTATTAATAGGCTTAATGACACTTCCCTGTGGACCGGTGGTGTACCCCGAATAGGCATTGTCATTGCCAATCAATCTCAGCACTCGGGTAATTAATACATTGCCGCACAGGGTTTTCTCCAACATGTGACTGAATATCCCAATGCCTTTTAATGCTCTTCATTTGCATCACTTGCTCAAAAATGTATTTCCTGGGCAAGTCTAGTAGTATTATTAATTTAATGATTTCATAGTGTCTTGTGGAAAATTTGATGTATTCGAAAAACCTCAGCAAATTTCTGGCAGAAGAACCAGAGTTTATCAAAATTATAGACAATCATAATCAAATTGCAGGGTCCTTGATGGCATTCCCCACAACGAACTGTACGAGACAGATTTGGTTTTTGAGTCTTAAAAGTGTGGGGTAAATAGAACTCTTGTGTCATGGGAAGTTATGGCAATTTACTTTGGTTTGTAAGGGATTATGTTTGCTGACCGTAGATTTAAACAATACTACGTATATTTGGTAAACTTAAATCATGTCATTGCAGGCTACATTTGACAGCTGGTATTCAAGCACCAATTAGTAAATTTGTGATTGTACATGGATGCCTTATACAGACTCATGACAGGTTATCCCTGGTCACCAAAGTCTAGCACTCTTAAACCAGACAAGTTAAAGATCACATATTGCTTGGGCCCAAACTTTTTACATATCATGTGAGTAGAAAAAAATATAACAAATATACATGTGTTCATATTTTACAGCAGACATTTAAATACAAAGTAGAATTATGCATTTAGTTGATGAATCTTAGTGCCTTATATTTGTCAATGTCAGTTAAAGAAGCACCTGCAGCATGCAACATAGATCTCACTTTCTTCCATTCAATTTCAAATTCTTTAGTTGACATTCTACTGTCAGGAGAATGTGCCAGCTTTGTGTTCCTGTAGTCGTGGATGTGCACCAAGTTAACCAGTCTATCTGGATTTTCCCAAAATGACTCTGGAATGCCATTGGAGCAGTTTCGAATGATTAAGTACATGATGGAGATATCAAATGTATCAATGTCAGCAGATGCTGTGAACATTTTTGACTTCTGCACTTTACTGATATTTTTCATTACTTTATTAAAGCTACCCTTTCTCTTCTCGGAGAGTAGATAATTCCCAACATCGTTTTTGTTAATTTTGTTAACCTCCAATATGTAATTTCTCATGGTTGCAGTTCCAACATCAACGACAGCCGATAACACAGCCTGGAAATTCTTGATTTCTTCAATGACAGTGTGCCCAATACCTATTTCTGGTCAATAACGAAATGGAAAAATTAAAATAATTTGGAAGAGTAAGTTTATTAAATTTCAATTTGTCCCATTTATAATTATGCCTTTAATACACAGCTTTCATTTAGATTTTATTGCATATCATCAACAGTAATCAACATCAGCAGCAAAATCAATACTAGAAGAATCAGTATTAGCAGCATCACACTCAGAATCACTGTCATCAGTAGCAGCGACATTAGTTGAGTTTTTAGTGGATTTAAGTGTAGTACTAGATCATCATAGTGTCATGGGTATAACGTTATAAACTGCGTCTGGTCTTTTGGCGTTGTGGAGAAAAATCACAAATTATTAGGAAAAAAATATTATGTATTTTCTACATATTAATAGACTCTAAAATTGATTAAATAAGCCTTTAAAACCTCTAATAATAGTCATATTTTTGCCCTTGGACCGTTTTTGAAAGATTTTAGCAATACCAACTTTGTTCTCATCAGGGACTTTGGACCCCCGATCTGGGAAATTCTGGCGCCTAAACTGGCTTAATCACAAGCACATAGAGGCTTGTTTGCATGATAGGCTTTACAAATCTAACTATTATTAATACATCTACAAAATCAGTATCAGTAGATCCAACAACAGCAGCAGAATCAGCATCAGCAATAGAATCAGAATCGGCTGAAGTAGACTCAGTATCAGCAGCAGCATCTTCATCAGAAATATCAGCAGCAGAATCAGCTTGAGTAGCAGTAGACTCAGCATCAACAGCAAAATCAGCATTAACAGCAGCAGCAGCTATTATTATTAAGACTAGTTACTTACCTTCCAAGGCTCCATCCTTGTAATGAGATGGGTCGCGGTAATTCTCAATGTCTTCAACAGGAACTCCAACACCTGTAAAAATTGCTGCGAGTTCCTTCCATTGCTTATCAAACACCTCCTTTGTGACACTGTTGCTGTAACTGCAGTCTAGAACAGTTTTCTTATATTGATAGATGCGGACAAGATTTGCCAGCTCAGAATTGTCATCAACCGGAGGGTTCTCCCAGAAGTCTTCTGTATTAGTGTTGTGACAACACCAGCGAATTAACTTTATCATGATGTCCATATGGAATGCATCAATATTGCTGGTTGATGAAAACACTGTTGTTGAATCATCTCCAAAATCAACATCCTTTAGTAATGCACACCTCTCCTTTGCCAAAAATGGTTTAACTTCTGGTTTGGTAAGGTTAGTTTTGTCTAGAAAGTACCTCCGTAGTTCTTTGGTTCCACGACCAATAATCAATGTCTGAAGTGCCAGAAAATTCAAGGTTCCTTGTGTAGAGCTATCATCAAAACCTGTAGAGCAAAATCATAACATTTTCGGCTTTTAAAATTAATAATTTTCATATTTACTTACATATATAATGACACTCCTCGTCTAGCATTATGACCTCCGAGATGTCTTTTCCACCGCAATAAAAGATAGAATTGAATACATCAAGGGTGGAGTCAAAGGGTTTTTGGCGTGTGTGGAAAGCACAAATAAAAAAGACTTATGATCCAAGAGGGAGGGTTATGTTAGAGTGTTCCCCAAATTATAATTTGAATATTCGGTTGTTACCGCATCCATCCCTGATACATACAGTTGTAATCACATTAATTTTAATTAATGAAACCTGTAGCTTTGTATATAATTCTGACTTACTTTATAAATGAAATATTATTTATTTATTTTAAATTTTAAATGTTTCCTTTATTCAACAGAACATCAATCATTATCTTAGCGACCGTTCTGTGTCCAATATAAAATATAAACCATTTTCATAAACATATTCTTATACAAACCTGTTGAAAAAAGTCGTCTGATACGAGTCGTTGCAACTGACTTTCTTTTTCCACATGGCACACTTTCTTTTTTCAAACATTCCTCAAGTTTATGCAGCGGTCGCAGCGTAGCATCACAGGCATTACAAAGGATGCGTAATTCATAGCCAACTCCTTCTGTAGTAACATACACAGTTTTCAATTGCTGACGGAGGTAACTTAATACCTGATAAAAATCAAATAAAATTATGCTGAACATTTTTTATGGTTGCATACGCAAGGTGTACAATGTCAATTTTGTAGGTGTTTCAGGAATGCAACCAAGACCCCTAAATGGTGATCAGTCAATTCATTTTCAGATCGTCAAAATAAAGGAAAATAGTAAAATTAGTCCAGAGTATTTTTTCACAGCGAACAAGACTAAATTTGATTATAAAGACATTGGATGCCCTACAACACTGAAGCTATAACCCAAATAGCTGTTCCATTTGACCATATCAGGGACTATAAGCAACTCTCCTACCCCATTTGGTTGATTTTTGCACATCCACGAACACTCCCCACGGCAATCCACAGAAAATTTTGATTCCTCAGACATTAAGTAACCCCTTCACTTAAAACTAGTGATTTTCAAAACTTGTAGAAAAGATGTTTTGAGCATTTGGTAAAAATTGGGAATCTGTCTCGAAGCATTAGCAAGCATGACAAATAAGATTTTAAAAAAGTAATACTAAAGTGAATTATAATAAAGTTGTTCATTATCTCTTTAAGTTCTAATTAACTATCATCTGTATTTAGCGCATTGTGTGTTTGAACCCATCAGGTACTCACTTGTACTTTTTGGTGGAAAGAGACAACCACAGGAAAAGTACCTTGCCTAAAGACACAAGTGAAATGCACAACAGGGGTATGAACCTCTAAACCTCAAGGTTGAAATGCAGAACCACATCCGCTGCGCCAAACTACTCCTACAAAATGACTAAAATAAACAGAATTTGGTTACGGAAGCTTACCTCCATGCAGATGCTAGGATGTGGTTCGAGAAGTTCTTCTTTGCCATGTTCATCAACTTTTATCCTATGTGATATTTCAATCTGTTTATAAGACAACATACAGGATATTTTATTAGTCAATGGGTTGCTTTTGGAAAGAGGTTGTGGATGCACATAAAATAAATAAATATAAATACACAAATTTCTATCTAAAGCTAGGCACGCACTGCACTACAAATGCAACTTCGTTCCCTGTGAGCGCTGCAATGCGAAGCCGCCTGCTAATTGTTGGTGGACGGATCTTCATTAAAAGTGATCTGGTGCACACGGCTTGTGTCTGAAATCCACCGGGTGCACTGGTTGCCTAGCTTAAGAGTTGTTCCGGATGACATAGAGGTCTAAGCTGTAATTCAACTTACAATTTATTTGGCAATAAAATTACATTGAGCTGCCTGGTCTGACAATGTTTTTACTTGCACAAAAATAGCATAACATACCAAGCAATGTAGGCTTACAAATACCTGTATTATAACATTAAATATACAAATGTATACTCTATATATAAATGTAAATGTAACTGTTTATATATTAAACATAGATAACTTATATATTAATTATGTTATTTACAACATAATTTTACACAGACAGTTTTATTACATTAAAATAATAATTATGCTTAACCTTTAACATCGCATCTTACCTTCAGTGCATGCCTGTTCTTGATTTTGACAGCTCCTAGACTCACCACATGCTCATCATCTAAGTCAAAGTCACTACGATTCCGAAACAATTCCACATGATCACTACTCCTACCTTTGTCATTCATCAAGTCTAAAAATGAAACCACCAGCAGATTGTAGACAGCATCTGGTAGGAAGTCTGTAGGAATCACATAAATCGACACCGTTTGCTGCTCATCTTCCTTAACTTCCAAGCCCTCTTTATTGATTTGCATCCGAGTGGGAACCATGAACATTCGGTTACCAGGTTGAGATCCCTTTGAAAACATGAGCATTGATGTAGCATATTATGAATCTCAAAAAGATCTGAAAATTACAGGTAACAGAAGGAACCACTAAACAGAAGCAGAGGAATATCGGTGCAGCAGTAAAGCTTTGGAAAGAGAGTTTGTCTGGTCAAATTGCTTGTGTCCTTGGCAAGACACTTTATTTACATTTGAATCTTTTCACCTGGGAATATGAACAGGTAGGCCTACCTGGTATGAGGTGAGTGATTTGGAATATAATTGGTAGTGCAGAATCACATGTATAACTATACAAAATACTCCCCAGGCAGAGAAGTATCAGGTGACACTTTGTGCATAATTTTGGAGTGGAGTTGAATAGCTCAGTTGCTATGATGCTTGCCTTATGATCCCAGGGTCCTGGATTCAATTCCCGTCACGGCAGAACTTTTTCTCACGAACAAACTAACTGCCTAAGCCTTAAAGAGACTAAAAGCATCATCCTCATCCTGTAAGTGGCGAAATTTACTCGCTGTTGGATGTGAAATAAGAAATAAAAAAATAAAATAAAATAATAATTTATACTGCATCCAATAAAAAAAAGCTACTTCAGTGGATTTTTCTGAAATGAATATGTGCGCTACTCGGTACAAGTCCTATAAAATAATGATTTGTCTCTCCTACACTCTTCATTTTTTCCCGTTCCTTGTCACACATCCCGTTTCGCTTCTTCTTTTTCTTCCACACTCCTTGAGGCTTGCCTATTCTCTCTCTCTTGACCCGTCTTCGATTTCCCAGTTCTCATCAAAAAGTTTTCAACAACCGACAATTTCATCTGTCTATTCGCCTTCTCCTTTTAACCTTGCCCACAAATTGTTGGAAATATATTCATATTTATACTGTATATATTTCGTAATTTTTTGGTGTGTGTATCTGTGAATGTTATCCTTAGTGGATTTTGTCCCTTGATGGCATTTGAAGAATAAAATTGAATTGAAAGTATAAAAATAATAATTATTGTACAAAAGTGTGCACACATATATATTATGAAAGAGTTTCTTGTGCTAAACCATAAGTAACAGCTTACCTTTTGTTTTTCAAACAGTAACCCAAACATCTTAAGCAGTTCAAGGAATACCTCAAAGTTGCTGGTATCATTCTCTATCTCACGTCTCCACAAATGACGTAGCAACTGTTCTTGTAGAATTCCCTCACTGTCGAGTTTATTCCATAAATGCATCAGTGTAGGCAACTACAAGAAAATATGAACAATAAGATGCATGTGACTCCTCATTAAGCAACATCAAAAGTAAAATTTATATGAGATTGTTATATTGCTTACCTTGTCAATATCATCTGGTTTCACTACTGTGATGATTTTTGTCAAGAGGTCGATCATCATGCGTAAGTTTGTAATAACCGTGTACTTTAACTTCTCATTAGTCTTAGAGTACAGAATTATTCCAGTGTCGTTTAGATAATCGAGGACAGTGTTGAGCGTTGTTTTAGAAATTCCACATTCAGATGCAATTTCTGCAACCTTAAATGTTGAATGAGAAGAGAATTCCATTCAGTAAACAAATGCATGCAAGAAATATATACAAAACACAAAAAGTACACAAGATAAACCAATGTGATGGTAACTTTGCAGTTACAATCATTAAATTTGATTTATATCGAAAAATTAAAACTATAAATTTTAATGGCTCATTTAAAGGAACCACTTAAAGTAATCAATTTTCATAAAATCACGGATCAGAAAGCAAGAGGAATAGAATTTATGTGATGGGTAGTGTTGGACTTTTGGATCTAATTTGCGTAATTTAAATCATATTCATCAAATAATATTTAGTTATAAATATTATAAGGAAGCATATTACCTCATCTAAGGAAACATGAAGTCTTGTTTTTCCAACATCTTTGGGTGATGATATGCCATTGATCAACTTCCGTGTCCTTCCACGATAGGGTAGTACAGCATGTTCGTATATTGACCGCATCCAAAATACATTCATCTGAAGATTTGTCATTTCAAATTGTCCCTAAAAATGTAAACAATAGTCACATATATTTCAAAATGCTATGAGGTTAATTGATGCAATAAAACTAATTAAGATTAAACATCTGCATTGAAGACTAAGTGGTGTATTTACTTGTAAGAAATCTCTTGGGTTTGCTAGAGCATCCAAATCATCTAACACACTAAACACAACACAGTAAGATGATCCATCTGTCAAGAAAAACTGGAAAGAAAAAATTTAAAACCTAAAAATATTTAAATCATCACTGTTAAAACTAACCACTGAAAATGATTTTATTACTGTTTTAAGTCACTTAACAAGTGATATTTAACTATATACAGGTACTCTGACAAGCATAAAATATTAATGGTTATTGTTTTATTTGAGTCATATAGAGCCCTGCTTCTCAACATATGGGTCGGGTCGCCAAAACATATTTGATGGTTTCCAAATTGCACCTGAGAAAAAAGGCAGACTTTCATAAAGCTTTCAAGAACTTAATTGTGTCAAATACTGTACTTCAACATACCAGTCCTACAAAGGACTCAATAATCAAGAGATAAACCCGATGTGCGCACGCTTTTACGTGGGGGTGGGTGCACACACAAGCTTCAGTCACTCATTAATAATCAGGCGGTCAACCTCGCTAAATTATATTGTTTTATTTAAACTTTAAACATTTCAAATAACGAGTGTCTCAAAAAATATTCCTACTATAAAATGGAACATTCTGTACATGACCAAACACAATATGCCTCATGAACTGTGCTTGGAAAAAATTGAACAATTATCACAGGCACATTGTTAGCCGCGGCTGACTAACAATACAGCAGCAGACTGCAAGTATCTTTAATACCAGAATAATTAGGAGAGAACTGTTATAGCATAGATATCAAATGATACTAGCATAGATTTAGTGGGTCACCCCCTGAAAAAGGTTGAGAAGCAGGGATATAGATGGTGAACTTCCAGTTACGGAATGAAATTTAGTTGATATTTAGGAGCTTTTTTTAAATAAATTCAATATTGTGATGATCAAACTAAATCTCATGTAGAGTTTGGACTTGTTTTAATTTGTGCAAAAAATAATGATGCCTGTAAAGGATTATAACCAAAAAGCCACGACCAACCCCCCTCCCCCTTCTTCCGTTTTTCCCCTAAATTTTAAAATTTCAATGCATATATTGAAATTAGTTCTACTCACTTATCTATTCTGATATATTGTGCCCCACCAACCTCCCTTCCCATTTGAACAATTTTGGATCCGCCCCTGATAGGAGTGGAACTAGGCAGGCATTTTTACCAAAGTACCACTACCTAGCTACTCACCAGAGTAACATCTCAAATCAAAAGAAAACATCCAATAATTTTGAAATGTAGCTTTCAGTAGAATTTATTACTCACCCTGTGAGATATATAATAGGTCAGTTGACCGGCATAGTCCCAAATGCTTGTGACATCACTTGGTATAAAACTCTCCTTGTGTTGTTGAATAGGATTTCTGCTAGGTACCTCTGCTGTTTGACGTGGTTGACCAAATATGGCTCTTCGAAGTAGCTGACCCAATCTGGATCTTTGATATGGCAGGTCAAATAGGGTAGGAGGATGGAAAGTGGCAGGTACAGCAAGTTTAGCAACAAGTTTCTCATGAATTCCTTCTGGGAGTTTCCTGGTATAGCTTGCACTTCTGGTTGCTTCTGATGGCTTCTGTATTAAACATTCAAAAATGACTAATATATATCAGTTCAAATTTATGCAGAAATTTAAACCAGTTCTTCAGGTAATGTTTTTCTTATTAGGCAGAGAGCTAAAAAAAATACATATTAAAAACATATTAAGAACATCAACTAAATTAATTAAAGTATTTTTTGCAATTACAATCAAACAAATTTACCGATGAAGAGGCTGTAGAACTAGATGATGCAGAATTAGTTGTGTTTTGTTGGCTTTTTGGCTGTTTGAGCTTTTTGGCAAGACTTTCTGCAATGGCATGCTCACGTATCTGCTTCGTTAGTTCACAAACTGTAAAATATAGAAAGGTTTTTTAAAAAAAATTGAATAATTTATAAAAATAAATTTTCAATTATTAAAATTATTTGTATTTTAAGAAAGTAAAATATTCATACAATCCGCATCCTTCTGTTCCTGCTATTTGCAAAAAAGAAGTTATCAAAATAACTTATACAAATAAAAATTTATAATATTTAAAGTTAAATTTTTAATTAAATTACTTATATTTCAAGAAAGTATAATATTCATACCATCCACATCCTTCTGTTCCT
>NW_022732343.1:12320-18911 GCF_011630105.1 Anneissia japonica
CACTAAACACAACACAGTAAGATGATCCATCTGTCAAGAAAAACTGAAAAGAAAGACAAAATTTAAAACCTAAAAATATTTAAATCATCACTGTTAAAACTAACCACTGAAAATGATTTTATTACTGTTTTAAGTCACTTAACAAGTGATATTTAACTATATACAGGTACTCTGACAAGCATAAAATATTAATGGTTATTGTTTTATTTGAGTCATATAGAGCCCTGCTTCTCAACATATGGGTCGGGTCGCCAAAACATATTTGATGGTTTCCAAATTGCACCTGAGAAAAAAGGCAGACTTTCATAAAGCTTTCAAGAACTTAATTGTGTCAAATACTGTACTTCAACATACCAGTCCTACAAAGGACTCAATAATCAAGAGATAAACCCGATGTGCGCACGCTTTTACGTGGGGGTGGGTGCACACACAAGCTTCAGTCACTCATTAATAATCAGGCGGTCAACCTCGCTAAATTATATTGTTTTATTTAAACTTTAAACATTTCAAATAACGAGTGTCTCAAAAAATATTCCTACTATAAAATGGAACATTCTGTACATGACCAAACACAATATGCCTCATGAACTGTGCTTGGAAAAAATTGAACAATTATCACTGGCACATTGTTAGCCGCGGCTGACTAACAATACAGCAGCAGACTGCAAGTATCTTTAATACCAGAATAATTAGGAGAGAACTGTTATAGCATAGATATCAAATGATACTAGCATAGATTTAGTGGGTCGCCCCCTGAAAAAGGTTGAGAAGCAGGGATATAGATGGTGAACTTCCAGTTACGGAATGAAATTTAGTTGATATTTAGGAGCTTTTTTTCAAATAAATTCAATATTGTGATGATCAAACTAAATCTCATGTAGAGTTTGGACTTGTTTTAAGTTGTGCAAAAAATAATGGTGCCTGTAAAGGATTATAACCAAAAAGCCACGACCAACCCCCCTCCCCCTTCTTCCGTTTTTCCCCTAAATTTTAAAATTTCAATGCATATATTTAAATTAGTTATACTCACTTATCTATTCTGATATATTGTGCCCCACCAACCTCCCTTCCCATTTGAACAATTTTGGATCCGCCCCTGATAGGAGTGGAACTAGGCAGGCATTTTTACCAAAGTACCACTACCTAGCTACTCACCAGAGTAACATCTCAAATCAAAAGAAAACATCCAATAATTTTGAAATGTAGCTTTCAGTAGAATTTATTACTCACCCTGTGAGATATATAATAGGTCAGTTGACCAGCATAGTCCCAAATGCATGTGACATCACTTGGTATAAAACTGCTAGGTACCTCTGCTGTTTGACGTGGTTGACCCAATATGGCTCTTCGAAGTAGTTGACCCAATCTGGATCTTTGATGTGGCTGGGCAAATACGGTACGAGGATGGAAAGTGCCAGGTGCAGCAAGTTTAGCAACAAGTTTCTCATGAATTCCTTCTGGGAGTTTCCTGGTATAGCTTGCACTTCTAGTTGCTTCTGATGGCTTCTGTATTAAACATTCAAAAATGACTAATCTATATCCGTTCAAATTTATGCAGAAATTTAAACCAGTTGTTCAGGTAATGTTTTTCTTATTAGGCAGAGAGCTAAAAAAAAATACATATTAAAAATTTAAAAGAACATCAACTAAATTAATTAAAGTAATTTTTGAAATCATGAGAAATACAAATTCACCGATGAAGCAGCTGTAGAACTAGATGATGCAGAATTAGTTGTGTCTTGTTGGCTTTTTGGCTGTTTCAGCTTTTTGGCGAGATTTTCTGCGATGGCATGCTCACGTATCTGCTTCGTTAGTTCACAAACTGTAAAATATTGAAAGGTTTTAAAAGAAAAATTGAATAATTTATAAAAATAAATTTTCAATTAAATTATTTGTATTTTAAGAAAGTAAAATATTCATACAATCCGCATCCTTCTGTTCCTGCTATTTGCAAAAAAGAAGTTATCAAAATAACTTATACAAATAAAAATTTATAATATTTAAAGTTAAATTTTTAATTAAATTACTTATATTTCAAGAAAGTATAATATTCATACCATCCACATCCTTCTGTTCCTTCCATTTGCTGCCATCTCCATCAACCGTTTGAAATACTGTTGTTGTTACAATACCATCTGTTGATGGTTCCTTGTTGTTAAATCTATTCACATTTAGATAAATATAATAATAAAACAGTGTACATAGCATGTTAAACTATCAAAACTTTACAATATAGCCTTAATTTTGAATTTAAGCCTATATTCACAATCAAATACACATAGGATAATTACTACTGTATATGCCAAGTGTATCCTTACATTAGTTTTATATAGAACATTAAATTAGTTTTTGAATAACAGTTGAAATAGCCATAATAAAGTGCAACAAGCTCTGGAGGCACTCAGTAACAAAATGGTGTCATAGGCCTACTGTGCTGTAGTGATGTGTTGTGTATGTGTGGTGTAGTACTGTATTTAATGCATACTAAGTAGAAAATTAAACCCTTTTAAAATTACAGCTATATCAAGAACCAATGGGCAGAAATGCCCTTTTAAAATTTTTTAAACAATTGCAAAAAATCCTGGATAGTCAGTTGCCTAAGAGGAGTAATGAACCTATATGATACTATAAGAATGTTGTAATAATGCAAGCCAAAAGATTGTACAATTACCTAAAAAACAAGGCCTTATTTTGTACTTACACTTTGCCAAGCATGGAACGGACACAACTCGTCTTGCCTACCCCTTCTTTGCCAAGGAACATGACTCTGGAATTAACCATCGTAATTTCCCCATTCTGGACTTCATATGTGAATGCATTAATGGCTTCAGGACCTCTCGCTAATATTTCTTCTGGAACTGATAGCTCTTATGGATATAAAATATAACAAATATTATTTAGTTTTAATACTACAGTAGTATTCTTATGCTACATATTTCTTCCATCCATTTTAAAGTTTACATTAAACATACTGTGATTATTTTGTTCAAAAAAATTACCATCACAGTACAAACTGATTTCTGAAAATAACACATCAAAATATGTAATTTTATATCAAGGGTTCGAAACTCTGAGGGACTTAACTACATCTAGAACATAAGCAGGTCAAACAGAATATAACGTTAAAATAAAAAGTTATAAGAATAATACAGGAACTGAAACAAAGTACAAAATGTATAGTATTTTCTATTACATGTGTATACAATATTATTCCTATGAACCATATGCATATCATAGGATTGATTTTTGCCCGTTGATTTGGATTGGAATCCAACCCACGACCTCAAGAGTACAATGATTGCTAATTTTATACTTAAATTGTACATTTACATTTTTAATTTTGTAGTATTTTTTGCCTCAAATTTTCAAAATGTTTAGTGAAGTTGATATTTTTGTTCACTTTTTTAATCTTTTTACTTTTGATTCATCGTTGTTGTGTAGAATGCAGATAATTTGATCAATGTTTCCACTAGGTCTATGCTACAGCCAGACTACTAAAATAACTAATGCTATAAAAATAAATAATAATAGTTGGAATTGTATAGCACATTCATGCAGAAAAAATACAATTGTTTTGGAATATTTAGGATACGCTGATGTGCCATTGCTTGATTTCAAAAATAAAATCATAGTAAAATACAGTTTAAAATATTGAGATTTCCAATAATATTAAAAATATATATTGTTTATTTACAGGTATGATCCATTTTTATCTTATGCAATACTTAGTTAAAATTAACTTCAATTGACAATAAAGTTGATATGATTAATTAATTAAATATTTACCTTATTTCTTCCACTTAAAAAAGACCTCCTAAAAAAGGGGCTGGGGTCAGGAGCCACAAGACCTCCAATGGGGTGGCAGCCAACCAGCTATTAGTAATTAAGATACAGCCATGCCTAGAAAGCTATATAGCTGAGGTTTATGACATGGTTCTTCCAAATAAGGCAAGCTCTGCAATTTTTGCCAATGAGTTTCAGGAGCGTTTAATGTAAAACAGATAACTTACTTATAAGCAATTTTTTAAGTTCATCTTTCTTCTCCTTCTTTGTTGATACTTCGTATTTACTACATTCATTACGATCATAACAATCAAGAGGTGTTAATCCTTCCTGTAATAACAAGATCATATGAAAAATTATAGTATATTTCACTGGATGGCTGCTGCAAACTACATCAGCACAAAAAGGGAAACATTTTAGTTTTGACGACTTATAAATGATAATGGTGAAAATAATAATTCAAAGGAATAACCAACACTATCAGTATCACAATATTTATATCATAGATTGGTTCAAGAATAATTGATGGAATTCATTTGTATAGAATGGAATCAGTGCTCTTATATATTAGGTTGGTTTTGGTTATTTGGAATGTTTGTATTATTGTAATAAAGACATTGACTAATCCTTCTGAATCATTTCTTTTTTCTATACATTACTCTATTTTTTTGGTAGACAGAGGCTCCATATGTTATCAAGCACAATGCTGTTTCTCGCTGTTCATCATAAGTACCCTGAGCACATAGACAGCAATGTAGTGGTGTGTGTCCACGAGGCACAAAACCTTCATCTACAAAATGATAATCAATGTCAGTACACATGAAAACTAATTAATGTATATGACATAAAAGTAAAGCGAAATTAAATAATGCAGTAGAGGATCCAGGAATTAGAAATAGGGGCCCAGGACAGATGGAGGGTCTATACCACCTCAGCCCTACCAAGGTTGGGGCTCAAAATAAGAAAATTTACGATGATGGCACCGCTACATAGCTAGTAGTGACACCCTCAGACTTGAAATTTGAAAATAATTTTCTTTTTTCTCAATTATTTTTTTATGATTTTGAAAAATTTTAGGGGGATATATAATTATCATTCTGAATGAAAAAGAAACACCACACACATAATTACTGCTTTTATGCCTTTTTGCTTAGAATTTTAGATCTCGCTTTTAGCCAATTTTTACAATATTAACTATTACAATTTTAACATTTTATAATGTGATGTATGTGTTGTGTATTTTAGTACGTGATTGCATCATTAAGTATATATATATATATATATATATATATATACAAATTTGTATATATATAAATATATATATATGTGTATATATATATATATATCATTGTAAATCCATGTGTGTTCTTCAAAATATATATATCAGTCGTTGAAACAAAAAATTATGACAACAAGGCATATAGACTCTTGAACACTGTATTTATTTTTGAAAAAAATTTTCGGAAAGTCCTCTTGAACACTGTATTTATTTTTGAAAAATTTTCGGCCAGTCCTCTGGCCTTCATCAGCTTTACTGAATGCACAAGATTGGCTGTTACAAGTTGTATACTGTACAATATACAATACAATAGTGATGTAGATGGAATATAGGCATTATCTAATAGTTTATACTGTAATATACAAAGTGAAATCTGACAGACATCAAAGCGGTCAAGTATAATGGTGTTAAAGATTAAACAATTCTTAATTAAACATACATAGTAGAATAATATGGTGGGAAGCGGACTTATCTACACTATTGGAAGGTTCTTACTGGTGCGGATTGATGATTTGCGATTATTAAAGCTCCACCGCGGTTTCACCGATGTAGGTGCCATGATCACATGCATTACAAATTATGATGTAAATCATGTTGGTAGTCGAATCACATGTGAGTTGAGAGGGGTGAATTTTGTGGTTAGTGACTGGGAGTGTGATTGTGTTGTTAGTGATAATATGTGTGCATATTTAACAGCGACGCTTATAACATTTAATATTGCTATATGAAATCCCTCCTCACATCCTCACGCATCACCACAAAACCTCATTCATTTAATAATCACAAATCATCAATCCGCACCCGTAAGAACCTTCCAATAGCCACACATTTCAATTCTCCTAAGGATAACATCCATGATTTGAGATGTCTACTCATAGCCAATCACTTTAAATCTCTGAACGATCGCCGCATTTCCAAACTCAAACTTTTGAACACAAAACCCACACCATATGCCTCAATAAAGATATAGATTTTCTCAGTGATTAAAAATTCCCATACAATTAATTTTAACCATCTCTATTCAGTTCACAATTGACATTTTATATGCTTTCTCTATTAACACCATACCATTATTTATATATGTCAATTTATATGTATATATATCTTTATCTGTACATTGTATAAGCCTATTTATAAGCATATTGGTTAATGTATTTTTAATTCATATATTCCAGCATTTACATTTTAAGATTTCATAATTATTCACTTATAGTGTAGTTAGGTCTGCTTCCCATCTTATTATTCTACTATGTAATCTTAATTAAGAATTGTTTAATCTTTAAACACCACTATCTCAACACCTGACCGCTTTATCTCTGTCGGTTTTTACTTTGTATATTACAGCATAAAAGATTAGATAATTGGCCTATAATCCGTCTACATCACTATTGTATTGTTTATATTGTAGAGTATACAACTGCAACAGCCAATCTTGTGCATTCAGTAAAGCTGATGAAGGCCAGAGGACTGGTCAAAAATTTCTTTCGAAAATAAATACAGTGTTCAATAGTCTACATGCCTTGTCATAA
>NW_022732343.1:18925-30106 GCF_011630105.1 Anneissia japonica
AAACAAAAAAAACAAGAGAATTTCAAAGTCAAGATGTGAGGTAACAAATGCATGTATATTGCACAAGTGATATGTTGAGGAGCTGGTGATTTTGGGAATGTGCTAACTCAAAGTCATTGAAAAATCAAGCGTAATACCCAAATTCTATACATGAGGTACTTGATCGATCTGACAATTGCCCAATGTTGATGTGGAGGTCTTGGTATATTTTCCTTTGTTAAGGGAAACAAGACGATGAATTCTGTCTTGTGCTTATTTACTTTTAGAAGTTTTCGGACATCCAAGTTTTCAACTCAGAAATACAATTTCTGAGAGATTCAATCTTCACATCAAATTCTACAGCCAGA
The DNA here is from genome assembly GCF_011630105.1 of Anneissia japonica. Taxonomy (NCBI): domain Eukaryota; kingdom Metazoa; phylum Echinodermata; class Crinoidea; order Comatulida; family Comatulidae; genus Anneissia; species Anneissia japonica. Next base: position 19,273 of record NW_022732343.1, read on the forward strand.
TTAAAAGAAATATAGATCTGTCTATCATCAGCATAAATATGATAAGAAAGGTTAAAATTTAACAAAAACTACTGAGGTCCCAAAATTCAACCCTGAGGAATGGAATAGTTCAAAATGAAAAAGTCTGACATGGAGTTGCCAAAGAAAATTCTTTGTAGACACACCAGTAGCTACAACCAGTAGCTCACTCAGGTTTGTGATTGAATTTGATGATATTAACTTTATTTACCGTCCAAGAATATTGCAAGATTGTCTCCTGTGTTTATTTTGCTTGCAGACTTTTCCAATGCACATCTCAATGCTGATGTATACATATGCTTTGCCAAAAAACTGATAATAGTTTCACCCAACTAAAAGACAAACATAAAATAAGGTAAAGGATTACAAACATACCAACAATACACATAACTAACCACAATAACATGTCATGCCATTAGCTGCTTATATTTAATAATTTTATACAATAAAGATTACATACAGTATTTCAATGTTTTTTAATGATGATTTTCAAGTAAAACCATACATACAACATAATAATTAAAAAAAAAGCTTCACTTCTTCTAAGACACAATTTCAATTTATATTTTCAAGCAAGACTAATTGTGATACAGTATAACATTTTTTTGTCAACAATATAACCAGTAAATAGTATAAATTAATCTATAAACATCATTATCTCTCACATTAAAAAAAAAATCTTATTTATATATTATATTTTGAAATGATGATCATAGGCTGGCTACTCAGTTTTAAATAAAACAATAAAAAATCTCACCGCTAGTCCAGAATGAAATAATTGACTGTAATTTACTGAGTGAATTAGTTTATTACCGGTATATAATATATATACATGTTTTGTTTTTTGAATAACATACAATGCTATTGAATTTCATTTACCAGGTTTTCATATTCTATATTCCCTACTGTAGCTTTTTCAACCATCAGTAGCATCAAGTCTTCTGGTGCAGTTTGTTGGTGTATCATAGCATGTAATAATGGTGTTCCATACTATAAAACAAACATACAAATGTACAAAATAACAACATACCTTCATCAAACATTAAAATCATTGGTAGGTGGACTCATTGTTTACAAAATTGTAAGCAATCTGTATAGTGCAAGACACACATAAAAACGTTCCTAATACAGTGTAAATTAGGGTTGAGGGGATCAGCTTACACCAGGGGATCAGAAAACGCAAGTACAGTAATTAAAAAAATAAATGCTGGCAATGCCAACTAACACTTTAATGCCCTTCCCCACACACACAATGTTTGCTATGGTTTTGTGGTCAATCATGATTCACCATAGAAGTACAATGTTAGTAAAAAAAATCTTGTTCTACCGTAGTAATGGGAAAAAAAAAACATAGTTTACTGCAGCAGAATTGTAAGAGAATTGTACCTTTGTTGTGAAATTGATGTGGTTGTGTTGTTAACTCTTGTTCATTATATTCACTGCACTGATTTGTATTGGCCACAATATCTTGGCAATGACGAGCCAAGATTTGTTACGGCGCTTTTTTGGCAATTGTCTTTTCCATTTTAGCAAAAAAAATTGGGTTGGCTGGGAATCAGTTGTGAGGATAAAGAACATATTGGAAGGGAACTGGGTAGGGTGGAGAAAGAATGTAAATTTGTCAGTGCAAACATTGAAATCACTGTACAAAGAACAGTTGCACAGATGGACATCATAAGCACTGAATCCTCCTAGCTGAGGATATTACACAAGCCGTGGCCTACACAAGCCTCACACAGCTAATAATTACTAAAACTAAAGCTCTGTCCACACTATCAAATTTTCTTCGACAAAAAACTGTTGTATGCCCAAATATAGTCATCATGTGCCCAAATATGGTCACAATGTGATGTCATCATCACCATATTTGGGCATGTCACATATTTTTGTGAAATAAAATTTTAGAGTCTAGACAGGCCTTAAGGCAATGTTTGGGACTACAGTAACTTTAGGCCTGAAGTGAAGAACCAATAAAATGATAATTCATCAATAAATCACACCCATAATTGTATATAATCAGCTGAATACACACCCATATCCTGGTGTCATAAGTGTTAATAAGGTTGGGATGTTCTTCACAGACACGTCTTACTTCTTGCCAGTCACGGTGTCTAATAGCCTCAAATAACACATTTCTGTGAAATAATGCACAAGCAAAGTTTGAAACTGAATCATACATTATATTTTCCTTTGACATGATATTTAATACAGATTACTTTCATCAACCGTGAATGATGAATTTTAATATTCAACATCATCACCTGGCCCGTATCCAGAGGGTGTGATGGGTGTGGACTCATCCCCCAAATCAGAAAAGGTCCATATTCTTAAGAAAATCGAGACTGTACTTCCTTAAAATTGCAATCCTGGACATGGCCCGATCACTTTCGTCATTGTTAACAAAATTTACAAAAATATATTAATAAAAACAGTTTTAATATTTTAATTAAAACAGTTTTCATTAACATGAAAATAAAACCGAAAGGTCCACTGATTAATCTCAGATAAGAAAGTATAATACATACTCCAAGTATTGAAATACACGCCATCGTGTTGGGATTCAATATTTCAACATTATGTCATCATCATTCCTGATGATGACATAATTAATGTCGAAATATTGAATCCCAACACGATGGCATGTATTTCAATACTTGGAGTATGTATTATACTTTCTTATGAAAATAAAATATTGATATAATAAAGTACATTAGTACTAAAACCAAACTTTATGCTTATTTTTTATCTATGTTGCAAGTCAAAAACATCTTTGTTTTTGGATAATCATAAAAAGAAATCCTACCATATTGATCCAGATGAAATGATCGTAAAATAACATGCCAATCCATTAAACTAGAATCATTTTGAAAGATATTTTGTTCTATCCGAATTGTTCAATGGTACAGTACAATACTCACCCCTCAGGCTGAGGCTCCATGGTTGTTTATCAGTGCCTCTTTATGTGTGTGCACAGTATGGCTGACGTATTGATTACTGAGATGCTGTAAAGTATAACAATCGTGCATTACAAGCTGTATGATTGCCTGTTTTCATCTTCTGATTCTGGACTTTGGTATCACCTTTCTGTATCAAAAGCATGTGTTTGTATAGATTTTAAAACAATTGTGAGAATTAACCAGTATCTAATACTAGTAAACTGAACTAAGGCAAGCCTACGGGTATACTAGATGTGATCATATCTTAAACCTAGTAAAAGTGCACAGGGGGTGTTGGAAGAAGTATATTCCAGCTCAATGGCTGTAACCACCCAGTTCAAATTTTGTGAATGATAAAACAATGGCCTTCACTGGATATGGTAGCTTGTCCTCAGCTACCAATTGAAAAAGATGAAATAGTGGGAATGAAATATGTGGCAGTGAGAAAGTCAAGGTTTGCGTTAATGTAATTCAAACCATTCAAAGCTTAAGCCACATACATTCACAAACAACATCATTGGACAACAGACTCCCAGCAGGTATATCTATGCTGAATGTCATTTTTGTATTTTCTTTTTTTTTTTTACTGATTCTTAATGGCGGGTCTGTCTAATCATGGCAGTTACATTGGTTTTCTCAAAGAGTATCATTAAACTATATTTTAACATTTACGTACTGTACATAAAAATAAAAGTTGTTTAATTTGAAATCAGTTTATTGTGTTATTTGATTTTGTTATTATGGACAAAAATAAGAAAAATACATATGTCCGCATTGTAAGGTTCATTCAAGGTGACAAATAATCCAAATTCCTAGTCTCTAACGCTTTGTGTTAAACATGCATGAAACACAATCCAAAACATAGGTTCACCTGGTATTGCCAATCAATTTTGGAATAGGAAATAAAAATATGATTGTAAAGAAAGCACCCTACCTATCTTTATTTTTTTTGGCCAAAAATCCAACCTAACAAATAGATATCAAAATAAATTTGTACCACTATCCACTAAAATTCTTAATCAAAATATCAAATAAGTTTAAATGCCTAATTATAATTATCCTGCCCTTTGTTTTGTGACGTGATGTACCAACTGATTTTCCGACAGGAAAATATCATCTTTCAACCCATAATCAAACTTCAGATAGGATGTTTTCTTTTTTGTTCTTTTGTGTAATTACTGTATTGTCTCTCATTAGTGTAGGGGATAGTGTATAAATTCCACTGATAATAATAATAATTAATAATCTTTATTTGAAACTTCACTTTTAAAACAGTGGCAGATGATTATGATGCGTCGTAAGACAGGATAAAACACTGCACTGGAAAATCTGTTAAATGAGGCCTTGCTCTCCATTGGTATTTGAAGACTTGGCATGCATCAAGGGGGTGGTTTTATTACAGAAAAAAAACCACCTGCTTTCAGACATTATTTTTTTTCTTTTTTAAAGGACAATCAACAACTTGTTTTTTTTTTTTACATGGCCTAACTGTAGAGTAAATATTAAAACAGTATCAAAAATGCAAATCAATTAAAATGTGTCACTATAAATGCCTCCCTACCCCTGGATCCCTGTCTCTTTCCACAACACACATATTTTTAATTTGACCTCAATGATTCTACTTTGAGATGATAAGCCGACACACAGCTACCCATTTATTAACAGATGAATAAATAGTAAAATAGTATTTAAAAAAAAGTGCAATCTACTAAAATGTGCATGATGCCTTAGTAGCCCTGAACAGTTTGCAAATTGCCTGCACAAATGTGGTAAGACAAGCAAAACCAGTCACTCATCGCAAATCCTGCTTCAGAGATACTGTAATAGCCAAAACATGCTGGAATGTCAACATTTTAAAAATCTATTTTAATACAATAAACTAATCTTTACATATACAGTATCATGCTTTGCTGTTATTGTCAACATTTTCAATGTTAAAACAAAAGTTTTTAATGATGGTTTCTCAAATATTGTTTTCTAAACAGCTGTATGCAGGCCCGTATCCAGCTTTTTGAATGGGGGGTGCGTTTTGCGAGTGCAGCGAGCAACCAGGCTGGGGGCCAGGGGGCCGCCCAGGGACCCCGGTCGGGGTCCAGGGTCTGAAGGCCCCGAAAAAATTTGCTTTCTTACGTCCTAGTAGACTAATTTGAAGGCATTTTATCATGTTAATCTCTATATGACCGTGAACACAGCGATAGGGCCTATCAAAAAATTACCAGTGGAGGACATGGAGAAATAAGCAAATTGTTTTCCAAATGAAAAATACTACTGTATAAATTCGTAACCATTTTTTAACACGTGTGCGCTCCAGCGTCGAGTATACTCGTCTCAGGGTATTTCTGAGAGCGCTAGGAACGATTATACTTGTCTAAACCGGGGTGTCATTCTAGCATTTTGACTTCATTGCTATACACTGACATACCGGCTGGTAGTTAGGGGAAGATACACCTAGACGATAATGTGCATATATAACGTACGTATGTTTGTTGTGTTATGTTGCTGGCAGTACAAAAGATTGCGCGTGTGGAGTCAGCGCTCTAGTATTCTTATTGTAACTCATTTGTACATTCATACAGTCTTAATACTGTACTGTTATGTGATTCATTTTATAATGATTCTGGGAACAAGGTCACATTTTTTTTGGTTATAATTAGTGTCGGGAACCGAATTTTATTGTTGTTTATTTAATTAGAACTACTTTTTTTACATAAGCACACGCTTGATTATTCTCTGAGTGCTGTTTATTAGCGCAGTGATTTTTCGTAGAGCGTCTCTGTTCTGTGGCTTAACGCGCGACTTCCGAACAAAAGGCAGTTGCGGCTCCGTTTTGCATGAGGCAAGACGTATGTGTAGAGACACTGATTGATTCTGGTTACTTCTGGAGAGTAACTGTTGTCTGCAGTTGACTGATATGTAGTAATCACTATAATTTGTATAATATTATAGTACAGATATACTAAGTTATATCAAAGTGTAATTATTCATTATATTAGTGTAATTTAACGATATATTTGATGCTAGCCCGATATTAACATCGATGTTCTATACAGTACTGCATAGGCCAAGTTGTACAGATTAGTTTGCATGTTAAAGATTATGCACTGATTTAGGCAAATAGTTAACGATGATTTACCATGAATGCTTAGTAAAATGTCAACTTGCTCCACTGATAATTGTTGTTATAATGTTCTATAATAATGTCTGCGGTAGAACGAATTTGTAGTGTGGGCTTGTAATATGATAACCTACGCTAACGATTGTTTATTGTCAGCCTTGCGCTTGGTTCCGGATTAAGCTGTAGATAAGCTTTTCCACATGCTCAACTGACGTTTTAATATTAGTTGTCACGAACTCTCGTGCTGGAGAGGGCGCTCTATATAAACATTAATCCAAGATGGCGGCGCCCATGTAATTATCGGGCCGTCGTACGATGTATACTATTACGATGATTCTGATGATAGTGTGATCGTTTTATTGATTATTGTTATTATATAAATAGTTAATTTTGTTATTTGATCGTTTAATTTGTGAGTTTTATGCGTATTTCATAATAGTTGTGAAATACGCATAAAACTCACAAATTTTATGCGTATTTCATAATAGTTGTGATATTTAAGTATCTGCTTCTGACTGAAGTTTGTATTATTCAATATACTGTATGATGTGTTAATGTAATGATTATTATGGAACTAGTAAGGTATTGATTATGAGAGTTAGTCATTTTTTTTGTTAAGAGTAACAAGTTGGTTGCTGGATTATGCTAATATTGTGTTATGATTTATATGTTTTCTAATATGTTAAAATATGAATATGTGACATCACATTAGAAGTTATGATGTGTTGTTTTAATAGGAGATTCACCTGGTGTCGGCGATCCCGACAGTGATTGGCTGTATAATTACAGTGTTGATTTTGGTGTATACCATTGAGGGCATCGCAGGTATTGTGATTGTTATATGATTATTATTTCGAGGTTGAGAATTAGTAAATCTTTAATATTGAGAGACATGGTTCGAGTTGCCAGTGTCTAATTATTTGAGAGTTAATGTTGAGATGCAACATTCTTAATGAATATGAGTATGTTATATGAGAACTGATAGATGATTTCATGTAATTATTTGCAATTTATAATAAGAGAATATGATTTAATTGAACAGTTAATTTACCTTATGTAAAGTAGACTTGAATAATTTTGAGGTCTTACCGCTCGCTACATATTGTTTTGGACTTGTAAGAGGTAACTTTGATGTACCTTACTTATTTTATTTTCTCTGTTGTTTCAGGGGTTGTTTTTGTTAGTTACAATTGATGTTGCAGTTAATAAACGTTATACAACGTATACAAGTCTTAGTTCGTTCTTTGACTCATTGACCCACGACCCCCCCCCCCCCCTTGGATACGGGCCTGTGTATGTGTTTAAACTTCTGTATTACCAGGGAGTTGTTATTAGAAGGAGTCACAACAAAATCCTCTCTTTTGATCAGTCTACTTTTCCGACAAGATAAGAAAGCAGAGAGGTAGATAATGACGAGGTTCAATTACCTAATATGAGCATGCGCAGTAAACCTTCTTATGCTTGTGCGTGACGAAAAAGCATGGCAACTAGTTATCAACTACACGCTAGCGTCAAACCGATACAACAAATATGCCCCTATATCATTTCCCTGCTATGAAAACATGTTCAGTTTGAACTCAAATTACGTTTCTGTGCGAAATTGTAAGAAAATGAGACATAAAGAAAATGATAGTTAACAAGTTGCATAAACTATTTGTCCTAGTTATAAAATGGAGATACGTGCGGAAAATATAAAATATAAGCTTTAAAACTTATCAAAAACCCATGAAAATTATAAATGACGGTGTACGAACAAACACATATAGTTCCACTTCAAATAGTCGTAACTTTTAACGAAAAGGCGAATTTTTATGCGGTTTTTTGTAAATTATTCTTCGTAAAACTCTCTTGAGATGCAAATTTATTGAACAGCGAAAATTGAATAAAAAAAACTCTGCGCATGCTCTACTGGTCGTTTGTCACGAAATTATTTTCTCTACAAAGACAAAATTTTAACAACTATCCTATTGACAAAAGACAGGCAGTTAGTCACGGTTCTCTTTGAAGATTCAGTACACCGCGCTTCGCTCATTGGCTGTAGATAAGTAGATAAATGTGTTGTGACTCCTTCTAAATAACAACTCCCTGGTATTACTGTACTTCATAATCATAACGAAATGTCGCATTTAAATGACCCTTTTACAATAGCTCACATTTTACTGTTTTAACCCTGTACTAATAACTAAAAATCAATTTTTGCAATTTTTGTGGTTTGGCTTGTCTGTGCCACAAATTGTTAAAATTGTCCAACAATTTCCTTGCAGTTTTAACTGTTCAAATAAATGCTTGCTTAGTTTTCAAACTGCACAGTCTGCTAACTGTACGCACAATTCCAACGTCTCAAACAATGTTATGTAGGCCTATAGGCGTGCAGATAAGCAGTATGCCTTACTTAGCCTAGACCTAGCGTCATGCCTAGGATAGGCCTCCATCTAAGTAACTAGCCTACCTAGGAACTAACCTCTCGTAGTTGGTTGGTAGGGAAGCAGGTCAACTTGGCCACAAGTCAACTCGGCCACAGTCAACTCGGCCACAAGTCAATTCGGCCACAAATCAACTCGGCCACAAAAAGTTCGGCTGCAGTCAACTCGGCCACAAGTTACCGTATTTATAATTAAAATTAAATGTAAATATTCCAGTTTCTGCATCCTTTTTCTTCAATATGATTAAAATGAAGTACACAGTATATTTTAGTAAAATTCTGATCATCGTCTCATCGTCGTGAGATCGTTGTATACATTTCTTCACACTGTACTCTTATTCAACAGAGAAAACCCGCCACTTACAGAATGGAATAAAATCTGACAATTGTAACATTAACAATTTAAGCAATCTTAATAATTAAGAAAAACACATATATTAATGTTTAATTTTGTTCACATTAAAACACTGACATAAAACATGAGTACATACTGTAGACCTAATCATAAAAAATTGAAATAGAAAAACCACATTATGATTTTTTAAAATGTTAAAAATTTATTTTGAATCCGACTTTAAAAATCAAATGAATGCACGATGGCGTGCATTTCGATACTATTTTCTTCAGAACCACGCCCAAGAATTAGGCCTACTGTACGTTAAAATTAAGTGGGGAGAAGCATCTAGTATCAATTATCCACAATAGGAACAATTGGTATTGTTGAACAATGACAGATATTCAGTCCTTCATATTTGTTCGACCATTGGGGGCTATGTTTGAAACCCGTCAGTGACAAGGATGCATCCAATGACGTGAATCACCAGTGATATGTCGGTCCTTTTCAAATATTTACTTTAATAATACTAATTAGTCATAATAACGATAATAAAGGAGATAACAACAACAATATTAATATGTAATATTTATTTTAACAATACTAATAATATGGTAATAATAACGATATTTAAATATCTATTTTAATTATACTAATTAGTGATAATAACATTGAAGGTGATAATAGCAATAATAACAGCAATAATAAATTAAAGATAACATTTATTTTTATAATAATAGTAATACTAATTAGTAATAATAATAATAATTGATACTTATAATACTAGGCCTACTTCGATAATAAAGGTGACAACAACAAGAATAATAATAATAATAATAATAATAATAATAATAATAATATTAGAAAAATACCAATAAAACACCAATAACAATATTTTTAAAATTACTATTATTAAAATAATAATACTAAAGACTAATATATAATAATATGGATTTAAAAAATCGAGAATTTTTTATTATTCATATGGTATTACAATAATAATATCAGCAAAAATGTATCAGTAAAAAACAATACATAATGATATTATGCTAAGACTAATAATTAATATTAAAACTAACGGTAATAAAAACAACAATAATAATAACAACAATGACACCAATAATAACAGCAATAATAATAATTGTGGCCGAGTTGACTTGTGGCCGAGTTAACTTGTGGCCGAGTTGACTTGTGGCCGAGTTGACTGCAGCCAAACTTTTTGTGGCCGAGTTGATTTTTGGCCGAATTGACTTGTGGCCGAGTTGACTGTGGTCGTGTTGACTTGTGGCCGAGTTGGATCGAATTCGTTGGTAGTAGACTGTTAGTAGTCTCTTGTCTATGCCTCGCCCTCTAGGCCTAGTAATATTGGATCAAGTGCGATCCATGGACCCCGTGTAAGTAGCATATTAACAATAATACAACACTCACATATCTCTCTAATAATAACACCTTTGTACCTGCACAGAAGTCTATTTAGATCGAGGTTTACCCTGTTTTTGACGAAACAACTGGGATCATCGATCCTTCCTTCGTGGACACCAACTCTAAACGGACACACCCAGCGGTGCTATCAAAGTATCTTGGTGCTATCATAGAGCTATTAAACAACTAGAGCGCTGACAAGATGGCGGAGCAATGCAGAGTTGTGTATGTGTACCATCCAAGATGGCTGCCGTAGGAAAGCGCCACCTTCAGGCTTAGTATACATATTATTACCATAAATAAGCCCTCAGACTGAATATTATTTCATTATTGATAATTAGTATTGATAATGACAAATTATTAAAAGAGAACTCGCAAAACGATTTTTTTTTTTTGAGGGGATTTTTCATATTTCATTAGAAAATGAATCAATTTTATTATCCTTATTTTGGAATTTTTTATAAAGTTATAGGTAATTTACGAATTCGCCAATGACGTCATTGGCGAATAAAGTAACCCCATATCGTATTGCCGCTGGCGGCGCTATACATTACTTGCTTTGTTTTGCTGTTACTCATCCTGACAAG
>NW_022732344.1:0-1452 GCF_011630105.1 Anneissia japonica
ATATATACAGCAGTATAACTAAAAGAAATTTAAAATTAACATCTTTTGTTGATTTCAGGTAGTCTTACATCATGCAAAGATGCATTGGAGAAAGTCAAAAGTCAATGCTGTTCAGGTATATAATAAAAATATTATATGGCGTACCCTATTTTTTGGGTGCCATTGAGTTGATTTTTCTGAAACATGACATCAACGTTGAATCCGTCTTTGCAGAAAGTGTTTTTCTAATGTTATTTCGTAGTTGCAGTTTTAAACGAAACTTGGTGTAGAAGTGGTTTGACGCAGTGGGAACGGTTTGGTTTCAATTTCTCATTGAGCATTTTGCTGTGTCATTGATACCTGGTAGAGTTAAAATGTCAAAATGCGCTGATTATCTGCTGAAACGTTTTGGAATACTCTTCCCCGGGAAGCTGAGTTTGTGTTCCATCCTATGTTTTTTGAGTGTTTAATCCTATGACCGGGGCAATGATAATGCAAAGCGCATAAATTATTAAAAATATTACTCGTCGTCTCAATGCAAGAGATTATGTATTGATGTATTGCTCAATCCAGGGGTGGGCATAACAGTAGAGGGCCAAATTGAATGTTTTATTTCACACTGGTGTGGGGTGGGGTGCACCCAAAAATTTGACGTTTCGATAAATACTCTCAAGCCGAGCTTCTATACCGCTTTAATGATGATAATAATAATAATAATAATAATAATAATAATAATAATAATAATAATAATAATAATAATAATAATAATTATAATAATAAAGAACGCGCATTTCTAATACACGCAAGGTATCAAATTACCCGCTAATGTATCAAAATAGCGCACTCAAACGACATAAATTCTTTCCTCTTTATTCTACGAAAAACTTTGTTTTATTACTGCCAATCATAAATTTACTTAGCCCCTAAAGGGACATGGTTAGAAAAAATAATTTCGAGAGAACAAAATAATATTTCGAGAGAACGAAATTATTTCGTTCCCTCGAAATAATATTTCTTTCCCTCGAAATATTATTTTGTTCCCTCGAAATATTATTTCGTTCCTACGAAATAATATTTCGTTCCCTCGAAATAATATTTCGTCTCCTCGAAATGATATTTCGTTCCCTCGAAATAATATTTCGTATATGGTACGCCAACAGTGCCTTCGGCGTCGGCCGTTCGGTCGCCGAAAAAGTCATTTGGCTGCGACTGTATCACTCGGTGGCAACTACAGCATAGTCCTATATACTCACTACAACCCCTTCTTTAGGACACCCCTATTCAGGGGACACTCCTATTTAGAGAACATTGTTCCACGGAACAAGAGGAAATATATATTTTAACACTGCGGCCAACCCCTACCAAGCAGACATCCCTATTAAGGAGACAGCAACACTTTATATTTTGAGACTTTTTAAGCAATAAACCAGAATTTATTTTATTTGTTTATTAACATTTAAAAAAGTATATATA
>NW_022732344.1:1514-7615 GCF_011630105.1 Anneissia japonica
ATATAAATTTTAAAAGGCAAATGGGAAAAACCCATAAAACAGCAAACGGCCACATAATGCAAAACTATTTAAAATTAAAACGGAACAGTAGAGAAAATTTTTGGGGGTGCACCCAAAAATTTTACGTTTCGATAAATACTCTCAAGCCGAGATTTTATACCGCTTTAATAATAATAATAAACATAATAATAATAATAATAATAATAATAATAATAATAATAATAATAATAATTAATAAATAATAAAAAATAATAATAGGCCTAATAATAATAGTAATAGTAATTGTAATAGTGTATGGTAATTGTAATAATAATAGTAAATGGTAATAGTAATAATATTAATAATACAGCACTTACAATGTGCCATTTAGGCCTGTAGTGTGCTGTTCAGTTTTAGTTCACTTTTTACAGATAACATATAGGTTTCAAGCCGTATATCAAAAGGGTTTGTAGTCAAAGATGTTAGACGGGCCTCACAGGACCACTTGTGGCTCACTGGCCGCACTCTGCCGACCTGTGGCCTAAACTGTATGACTTAATTACAAATAAAGAAAAAAAATAATACTTTTTTTTAGTTCAGATCAGACTTACTCCGAAATTTTGTATTCTTGTACAGTACATGAACTATATTTTTTTGTATTATGTGTAGATGTAATTTAAATGACACAATTAATTATTTATTAAAAACCCCCTGAAATTTAGTAAATTATTACTCTTTCTATTATTGATAGTAATTGTTATTGTCGTGATGGAATAATAGACAATAACTGGATTTGCGTCAGGAGAAACATGTATAGGTGTAATTTTTGCCCTACCTGACGTGAAAATGTACCGAATACTCAGTACATTCGCAGTTGTTTTAACATTTACTGAGTATTCGGTACATTTCCACGTCAGGTAGGGCAAAAATTACACCTATACATCTTTCTATTATTCTTATAAAATGCATGAATACATACGGCACTAGACCTATATGCAATATACTTGTTGAAATGCATGGCTTAATACTATAGCATACGAAAATAATCATAATAAACTAAACTCTATTGTTTACATTTATTCATTTCAAGTTCCAGGTTCCAAAAAGGAATTAATAAATTCGTACGTTCAAATCATTGCAGGACTAATATGCAGTCCTCGTGTTAAACGCTTGGAATAGCAACTGTGTATTTAATTTTAGAGTAATATATTAAATTTTACTCTCTTCGGGACCTTCTGATGTCTATAAAGACCCCTTAACCAACTGGACCCTTGGGGCTTTCACTGCTTACCGGTATTTTATTGCAGGAAACTAATACTAATTAGTCTATTACAAATGAATAATGATAATAAGATTAACGATTAAGTGTCGTTTTAATTAAACTATTTTGAATCGTGTATTTTGTGACTTATTATATTATCTATATTGTTGTTTTGATTATGAATATTCTGATACTTTTAATAATACTAATTGATTATGAAAATATGTAACATTATTACTTCAGTATTATAAAGCATATGTCGAAAAACATGTGCATAGTTACAAATTAGACTGGACCTGTTTTCGCCTGCTCACAAAAACATTTTATTACCCGGTAAGGAGAACACCCTTTATTGTTGCCTTGGCATAGTTCTAGAACAGTTTCACAAGAACATCGAAATTACACAAAATCTCAAAACTTCCAAATAAAAAAAGAGTTAAAACATTTATTTTCAATGCTGCATGGAGCCCATAAAACTCTATGTGCTAAATACTGACGCTATATAAATGACACTTATTATTTTTTTATTTGTAACTATTTATTCGATAACAGATTCACCAGGTAGGCCTATATAAATATTTTTTTAAATGATTAGATCGATTCTTTCATTACTAATCTTTAGTAATAATAGTAATGAAGGATAACGTATTGAAGGATATGACAATAACATGTAACGTAAAATATTTTATATCACACACGTACACAAATTACTTTGATCTTTCATTTCTTGTTTAATAATACAATTCATGTTAAGGAAAATGTTTATGGCAATATATGTTAATAACAATGTATTTGGGTATTTTGGCCTACAAGTAAACACATTGGGAAATTAAAATTTCTTCTTGATACATCTGATAACAGGTTCTAGATCTACCACTACTAAATCAACTTCTACAATTGACAGTAGGCCCACTACTACTGATTTATATCGCAAGACATCTGAGCCAACACTTATAACACGTAAAACTTAATATTATAAGCATTCTTTTAAATGGCAAGGTGCAAACCTGTTCAACACTTTAAATGATGTAACAAAGTCATCAAGTAATTTAAATGTTTTTAAAAGCAACTTTAAGGCATCATTAGTGTAAGATTAATTATCTTTTATTGTATGTACGTAAATGTGTACATTTTTAGTTAAGTTTTTGTTGTCTAAAATATGTTGTACCCAGGGCCCCAAGGGAGACCAGTCTCTTTGACAGATTGGGCCACCCTGGTAAAATATTGAGAATAAATAAATAAATAAATATTGAATTGCAGGTTCTACTTCCGGCACTACTAAAGCAACCTCTACAATTGACAGTAAACCCGCTACTACAGCTTTAGATCCACAGACAGCTAAGCTAACCTCTACACAAGAAGTCAGAAAAGGTAAATAACATTCTGTAAAATGGACACTTTTTAGTAACACAAATAATGTTAATCTTAATGCATTTGATAATAACTGGATGAGTAAAGTTCACATAATTTCTGCTATAGGGATTATAAGTTCGCTTTTGTGTCCAAAAATTGTATCGTAATTATTGTTTGTAACCCGATATATTCAATTGCAGGTTCTACATCCGCCACTACTAAAGCAACCTCTACAATTGACAGTAAACCCGCTACTACAACTTTAGATCCACAGACAGCTAAGCCAACCCCTACACAAGAGGTCAGAAAAGGTAAATAACGTTCTGTAAAATGGACACCTTTTAGTAACACAAATAATGTTAATCTTAATGCATTTGATAATAACTGGATGAGTAAAGTTCACATAATTTCTGCTATAGGGATTAAGTTCGCTTTTGTGTCCAAAAATTGTATCGTAATTATTGTTTGCACACCCGATATATTCAATTGCAGGTTCTACATCCGCCACTACTAAAGCAACCTCTACAATTGACAGTAAACCCACTACTACAGCTTTAGATCCACAGACGTCTAAGCTAACCCCTACACAAGAGGTCATAAAAGGTAAATAACATTCTGTAAAATGGACACTTTTTAGTAACACAAATAATGTTAATCTTAATGCATTTGATAATAACTGGATGAGTAAAGTTCACATAATTTCTGCTATAGGGATTAAGTTCGCTTTTGTGTCCAAAAATTGTATCGTAATTATTGTTTGCACACCCGATATATTCAATTGCAGGTTCTACATCCGCCACTACTAAAGCAACCTCTACAATTGACAGTAAACCCACTACTACAGCTTTAGATCCACAGACGTCTAAGCTAACCCCTACACAAGAGGTCATAAAAGAGATTATGTGTGAGTGATATTCCTTAATGTGTGTGATCAGGTATATTCTATTATGTTTATGTATATGTGGGTGTAGGTATGTGTAAATGAACGTATGTATAAAGATGTGAATACAGATGTATAGTATATTATTATACCCATTGAAGTCCATTAGCTATAAACTTCAGTCAATTGTTAATATTCTTCATACACATCCGTTCATAATATTAACTTTATATCTCCAGTGCTTCTATTATTCTTCGGACATAGGGCAAATTGATATTAGGGTGCAAGATCTCCCAAGAAATGTCTCTAAGTATATGTCTTTAATTGTGCGTTACTAAATGCCTATACCGTCTGTTTGCATGCGTACATGTTCTTCTATTCTGAACCCAGTGGTTCTGCCAGCTTCACCAATGTATATTATATCACAATGCGGACATGTTATCTTATACACGGTGTTCTTGTTTAATCATCGATTGGTCTTCACAGCACAGGAACCTGTATCACATTTCTTAGGGCACCCCTGTTTTTCTTTGGGCGCCGTGAATATTATCACTAATGAACGCCCATTCATATAATGTACACTAATATTATGTAACCCTGTCCGCTTTATTACTGCTTCCTTGCGCTTGTTGTTTGAGTTCTTCATTAATAAATGGTAGTTTCAGATCTTGATCAAGATACAATCTTATACAATATATATATATATATATATATATATGATATATATATATATATATATATATATATATCATATATCATATATGACAATGTCATACGTGAATATATAAAATAGATAATACCTAATTTATCTGTTAAAGTTACGTGGTTAAATATGCTTTATATCTTTACAGGTTCTGTGTAGTGGTCACCCTTTTGCTTACGATTTATTGACCTACCTTTTAATGGTAGTGTCTATAACGTGTTTATTGTTGACAATTTTCACGTATGTGTATTTAAGGTAGACTACATTTTCATAATATATATCTTAAACTTGGCTTGTTGTAGTATATGATTTTATTTGTTTAGTATCAAACGTCTCCATAGGAGTTTGACAATAATGCCGTGTAACATGTTTGTTATCTTGTACAGTATTTGGAGAAGGAAAGAAAATATTATCCACATCAATTTGGCGGCTTCCCTTGGTGCAGCTCAACTGTTATATCTTTGTTTTTTACAACTTACTAAAAACAATGTATGTATGATATGCTTTATCAAACTTCTGTTTAAATAAATATTGGTATAATGCTTCAGGCTTAAAAAATAAAAAAATAATAATGATGCACAACGCCCGGGCCACCAGCTACAAGAGTAACATAGCTCATATTTTTTCGTATAATAGTTTAGCAAAATCTCTCATGAATTATTTATATTCATCCTTACAGAACATATTTTGCGCATGTGTTATTTTCAAGTCTGCGTCAGCTTCATTGACCGGCTGTTCAACAGTGGACTGAGGAACACTCCATTGTATAAGTAAACCAATCACTCCTTTCATTTTTGCACTGATTCAAATACAAGGCCCATACAAAGGCTCACAATCTTGGTCCCATCGCGATGTACAGAATCCTTCAGGCCGACACAGGCTTGAAATAATCGCATGCGCAAAATAAAGATGATTATGAATAATTCATAAGATTTTGATAAACTATCCTAAACAAAATAGTAGCTTATTATTATTTATTTGCCGCACGAAGGCCAGTCTAACGTTACACTTTATCCCTATTTTATATCTCGACAAATTACTAACATCTTAAAAGAGAAATTAATTGTATAAAACAGTATGTTTATTTATGTCATAAGACAGAGGAGAGTGACGTTTGATAAAACTAAAAATATCAGATTTCATTATATCTACCTAGCTAAGCAAGAAACATTGGGAGACAATTATATTGATTGTATTTTACTGAATTTACTTTCTAAGTCATCGGGATGCACCCAAGTTAGTGGTGTGTCCTTAGAAAAAAAAAGTAATATAGCCTACAAAAATACAAGACAATAATGTTGAAGATATAAAGCTGACGGTCAAATTGCTGACAGTCAAGTTGCTGACAGCCACTTCGCCGACAGAAATTTATTCAATTTTTTTATTTATTTATTTATGTATTTTAAACGTCACCTTTTGGCTGAATTAGGCCTCTTTTGACAGGTACACTGTTCTTTCGCCGACAAAGCTCATTCACCGACAAAATGTCATTTTCCTGACAGGAAATATACAATTTTGCTGACAGTGCGTTTGTGAATAAAATTACTGGTCGTACAGAGTTGCTTTTTGCAGCAAAATGTTTAAAACATGCATATTTATATTTACTATAATGGACAATTTTCTCTAGAAATGACCGGAAATTGTGTGTTTGACCTTTGACCTCAACTTTGCGTGAATTTAATATCTTGGCAAACACTGATCGTACAGAGTTGCCTTTTGTAACAAATATTTACAATATCCACATTTATACTCTAACAGAATTATTTCTCAATATTAACCAGAAACTTTTTTATTGACCTTTGACCTATCTTTGCAGTATATAGGCCTATTATATATGTATATATACCTAATGATGACTTATGGTCGTAAGTATTATTAAAATAATTGTATTATTACTTGAATATACATATATAGGCCTATATATA
>NW_022732344.1:8173-15332 GCF_011630105.1 Anneissia japonica
GGGGGGAAAGAAAAAGTTATGTATTTTTATGATATATTAGAAGACACTAAAATCGATTAAATAAACCTTTGAAATTTTCGTAATTTCCGGGTTTTCAACCCTGAAACAATTCCGGAAACTTTGAGCGACACCCAGCCACGCCCACTTACGCTCTCGTTGCCCACCCAGTCGGAGACATCATACCCCCATCAGCCAAATCCTGCCGCTACCGGTCCCGTTCAGAAATAAAATTAATTCACTTAGTTTTGTATTGATGCTCTTACTTCGTCATGAACGGAAGGAAACTGTTTGAAATAGCATATACCGTATACCACCAGTTGGCATTACTGCAAATTGCCTAGTAACAGTGAATCAGAGTGAGAAACGTTCCCACACAAGTAGGTTCCCACGATCAGGAGAAGCAGACACAAGGTCAGTCACATACAGTAGTCCTAGTCCAAGGAGGGAATAGCCGACTGCCTTGTTCAGCGATACCAACATGTGCCATGGTTTCAGTAGTTCAGCTGTATTTTAGCGAAGTGTTGCTTTTTTGTACGTTCACTTCTTACACTGTCTCTTATACACATCTAGATGTGTATAAATGTCATTTTAATTTAGTCATTGATCATCATAATAAAATCATTAACTTTGTTGTTACTATGGCGTTTATGTTTGTTTTCTGTTGTGTGTTATAACAGTTGTTAAACCTTTTTTTTTCAAAGACGCGCACACTCATTCTGTATAAATGAGTATATTGTGGGCCTATCCACTGCAAGACTCTTAATTAAAAATCAACGTAACCATGGGGACGTGTATTTCTACTGTTATTTTCTCAATGAATAGGGCGTTTACAGTTAAAGGGGAGTGCGGAGATGAAAAAATTAAATTTTCATTTAAAATAGAGGGATGGGCGACCACAATGACGGTGACGGCACTCGATTTTGGAGCGCGGTATTCAAACGAGGCTCGTGAACTGGGTCCCAAAAAAAAAACTGGTGCTACAGGATTTTGAGCTAGTGTTAAGATAGGGAATTTCCTAAAATGTACCGACTTTCAAAGGCTTGCATTCGGTAACCCCATAAAAAATCGTGTCAAACTTTAGATATTCCAATGTAAATTTGGCCGTTCTTTTCATTTATATGGGTTTTCATTTATGAAAATATCTCAATTATGTGTAAAATAACGATTTGCCCCAGTTTTTATTTCGGAAATTTGCACTAGACAGGGAGTCAGCTGATTCACTCAACCGTAACGAGCTGGTAACGACACTAGTCAACTGATGAGATTGGTCGTCGCGAGCGGAAAATTGAAAAATTAGGACTGGCGAAAATATTCAATAATAATAGTAAAATAAGTCGAAGGCAATTTTGAAGAATGAATCTTTCAAAAAGATATGTTTGCTGGTTTGGATAAAGAAGTCTTGGAAGTGGTGATCTTAATAGTGGCGTTAAATAGGTTTGTTTAATACCAACTTGTCTTACCTGTGTAGGCATAGCCTAGCATTTAGTGCAGTACTATATGTATGTATAGAATACGGAATACTAACTGCCTGGCGCGACCTAGTGTAGGCCTAGGCATATACAAACTATAATAATAATATTTCAAACATTAGACAAACAATCAACACTATTTTAAATAAAGTGCATTATTTACATGTTAATTATTAGATCCATGGAACTATCTAGGACCTACTACTTACTACAGGCATTACTAAAATGCCAGTTTATTCGTCGTGGAATGTGGATGATGCCTTGAAAGCTAGCTCAAATTTGCGCGGAAAATGGCTTGGAAAAATGTGCACAGAACTTAACTTCTGCGTAATACATTGGCAATGGTTACAGTATTCAGATTAGTTCGAAGACTAATTTTCGGCATTCTTCTCGGAAACATAACCACCCGCCTTAGGCGTGGCCCTGCTTGTTCCATGCTGGATCAAAAACTAGTAGAGGGTCAAATGTCCAGCCATTTTGATGGTCAAAATACAGGGGAATTATTATTACTTTACATTAGAAAAGATTGAGAAACAAGATAGTCTGTTAACATATATAGTTTTATCTTCATTTGTAATTTTTAAACTAATTTTTATTTTCATATTACAAAAAAAGTATTATATTAATGAAATAATAAATTCTATTCAAAATAATTGTTTATTAATATTAATAAAATAATTGCTATGTTACACCACTTTGCAATGCATTTGAATATGGGCTTTTCACAGTGATGGTTAATTAGAATATATATATTTTCAACAAAAATTATCATTGATGGTTAGTGCCAGAATGATTAATTCCTTATAAAGACATTGTAATATCAATACTAATTATTTTTGAATGGTGTAAGAATAGTCACTCTGATTTTTTTTAACTAGTCTGTTCAAACTTTTTATTGTACTTCTCTTCTTACAGGAAATGCCGACATGTTGGATATCAATGGCTTTCATTTGGTAGGTGTTTAACAGGCTAAAGAAATCGGACAGAAGGGTCATCCCATCTTGCACTGTGTGGGCGATTAGGGACAAGTTCCCAGAAGCTGTGAAGACTGCCCTGGGTTTTTTGATGCTATAGATGATGAAATAAACTTTGTGTTGGAAGAATTATTTATAAATTGTTATGGAAGATACCTGATGAGTCCATCCTCATTAATGCAACAGATCTTATGTAAATAGATTCATTCTTGACAATTCATGTGACAACTGTGCTCTGTTTTTTTGACAATCTCATCACTCATGAAAGGAAATTTTGTCAGCACAGGCCTAGAGCTTTTGTATATCTGGACCAGTCAATTGTGTGTAACCTTCCAGACCTAGTCTGTAATTGAAATTGTTGCTATTGATGCGGATAGGCCAGCTAAGTTGATTTCAAGAACATTTTGTCGTTAAGTACAGTACAATGTTTTTTGTATCTTCCCCACTCTTGTCTCATATTTTAAAATTTTAAGTTAATACAGTATGAATTAGAATTTTGTGTACAGTAAATAAATGTAACTTGTTCTTCCCTACTCTTTACATTGGTATAAACTATAGTAACCTGTCTCTTATACACATCTAGATGTGTATAAGAGACAGATTCAGATTAGTTCAAAGACTAATTTTCTGCAAATTCGGCTCGGAAATACAACCATCTGCCTTAGGCATCATGCTGGATCAAAAACTAGTATGTCAAATGTCCAGCCATTTTCTAATAATATACTCTAATAATTTCTAAGTCGATCTAATTTTACATGCCAAATTGTTGTGTTTTCCATTACCGTAAGTGCAAGTCAAATTTTGTTAGGGTCAAACAATTTCTCCATGGCATTTTGGATATGACATAGGCAAGTTCAACTACTGTATTTTAAAATACTAAACAAAAATTATTAAATTCCAATACCAAATTGATCAGCATGCAGACATAGGCATAATCCAGACATTAAAAAAATTAGCAGGCATAATCCAGACATTAAAAAAATTAGCAGTTTCATAGAATAACTTTACACAAGACTGTACAAAGCCATATATTAAAATAGTTGTTCCTGTATATATTGAGCCACATTTTCATACTAGCAAATGCTGTCTCTTATACACATCTAGGTACTATCAACTTCGCACATTACATATTTCAAAATTAATCCTCACAATTTGTTTTCTAAATCTGGGTCACATATTTGCTTCAAAAGGATTACTATTGAATGGGATTATAACAACATTTAATAATATTAAAGATATTTTGCAAGTGAAACAGGTACAGTAATACTGGTACAGTATTTATTTATTTATTATAAATTTGGCATGCAATATAAACCAAATGCTGCAATATAAACCAGATGCGTAAAAAACAAAAACTTAAGTGTGTGGCATTTCAGTATGTCTTCAGAAAAAAAAAATCACTAGATAAATCATTTTAATTTAATTCTTTGGAAATACTTTGGATTCAATCACTTGCTGCAGAGCTCTGAGCATCGCCACCTTCTGCTAACCATGGATTGGGCATGTCCATTTCATCATGTCCACACAGATGGAATTGTTTGCATCACATCCATCTGAGCCAGTCATTTGCTCCTATTGAGGAATAAATACATTAGTTACAATAATGCAAAACCAGGTTTGTTAAAAATCAAAAATGTTATCAAACATTGGCATTTGCTGCTTTATCAATAACATACCATACTGAGATACATGTACTAATCTGAAAAGACATTCATCAATTGACAGTATTTTCAGATTTTTAATTACTTGATTGAAGCCTTCCTGTCGGCTAGTGTGTAATGTATTATTGTTGTTTTTTAATAAAACTGACACACCATGCTGATATTTTTTTACCATTCCAATATATTTGTTTCTTGTACTCTGGCTGAACAGTGATGAGATATTCACTTAATTTTCTTTTGCTCACCTTAAATTGTGTGTATAGCTTTCATTACAAGTTTCAGCAAACAACCAAAGTGTTTCTTGCTAACATCTTGCTGGGTGCTTGTATGCTTTGTACCACCTTCTTTCGGAGATGCCAATGTTGGGTGGTTGTACTCATGGCAAATGTTGTGGTATGTTTGTCTCATCATGGCGACTGGCAAATACCTATGTGAGGAGATTGCATGTTTCAGCCTATCACATATCTTGTCCTACAAAAATATATATGTATAATATTTTATTTGAATTCCACATTTCAACAACAGCTGAAAGTTAGGTTTGGAGTAACATATGCATGATCATGTTATTATTTAATGGGGCGTTATTGTTAGCCTAGCTTCTAGGCCTACAGTATATCAATAATAATCTTATTGTTACAGGAATTGGTGTTGGCTCTGATGATATACTGTAGTGTTATAGCACATCACCTTTATTTAGACAGTGCATTTTTTAGACATTTAGGCCTAGGCCTAGACAGTTTTTCATAGGACCAGGCCTATAGTATACTATTATTAGTAGGCCTAGGGGCCTAGGTCTATTATTATGAGAAAAAAAAATGCACTAGCACAATATGTGACAAAGATGGCATGGCATGACAAGTCTATAGGCTAGGCTAGTAGTAGAAACCTACTATCTTTACCGTCAGCTGGATAAGGCTGCGTGCGAACTCACCTGCTGCGGGACTGTGTCCCGGACAGGAGTGCGCTACTGCTGTTGGGTAGACACCGACTGTGCTAATCCTAGGCATAGGTGGCCTAATTATGAACAAACAAGTCAAGTCATCGGACTGATATACGTTTATTAATTCAATTGAATTATTCCTCCATGATTGAATTGACGTTGACTAAACCGTCTCTCTGTAACTGCGTACGTAAACGATCACAAAAACTCACGACTTCACACTAGTGTACTGTATCTAGGCATGGAGTTTTCTAGGCTAGTCGCTCGATCGTCGGGACGATTTTTCGATCAGCTGCTCGCCAAAAATGAATTGACAGACTTGTCTTGAATATTAATGAGTTGGTTAGAAAATGCTACCAAGCTACTGAAAAAAGTGATCAGCCTCGTTTTCACCTGATTTTCCTGTCTCTTCATATAATGTTTTGTTTCTGTAATTATCCTTACATCTCAACATTTTGAATTTTGTAAGTATTTTTCCCGAACTCAGGAAAGGTTAAATAAGCAATATATGGCCACTTGTCTCATCCCCGCACCCCCCCCCCTTTAAGCTCACCTCTATTTCTGAGACTCCCTCTAATTTGAGACCATGGTCACCTTTTTGAAGTGCAAAACAGACCTCCAATACAAGAATTAACCAGAACACTTTTTTACCAACCTATGCACTGTTAATTGAAAATAATGAGTTAATTAACAAGTTAAATGACAAGAGTATGACGAGGTGGCACCAAATGGTGGGGGATGCGCCAATGGGGAGCCAAGGGACGATGACCCCGACCCCGACGAGAGCAAAGTGGCGTCGCTCAAAATGTCTCGAAAATATCCAGGAGGCGCAAGTCCCTGAAAAATATGACAATTTTGAGGTTTCAAAGGCTTATCGAATCTACTAAAATATGTAGAAAATACATATGCAATTTTGTATATTATCTCCGAGGGGGATGGAGCCTGCTCCACCCCTGTTGGCGGAGGTAATACAGTAATAACATTCATATTGAATCTGGAACATGGCCGAATAGGTACAGTTTGCCCTCTAATTTGGGACCAGGTGGTCTCTGGTTCGATTTGTGTTAAATGATTGAAAATTGTTATTTGGTTCTTTGAAAAAGTGGTCTCGAGTTTGAGGGGTCTTGAATTGGAGGTTGCACTGTGGTTGAAAAGTAAATAAATACAAAATGAACTGCTAAACTTGCCATTAGTAATCTGTATTTATAACTTTCTTAAAGCCTGGTTTCTCTAAAATCTCAACACCATGTTAAAGTGTCAGCGACGACAACTGGTCAGTTGAATGAGGGAGCATTCCTGAATCCAGATTGCATCGAGGAAAACATTATGTATTGTAACAATTGCAGTGAAAATACTGTGGCAACGGTGTAGCAATTTGATAGAAACCAGGCTTAACATAATAATTTTTCATACATTCCCAATGCCTATCATTTTTAATTAACAATATCAATTACATTAACATAATTACAAAATATTGTGGATATTAATATATTATCACCCGACGGCACTTAAAATAATTGGACACTTACCTATGATCAACTTAATCAAATATAGTACCATTCATTATACAGTAGAACCCCTCCTTTGGGACACCCCTATTCAGGGTCACCCCTATTAAGGCGACACTTTTCCGTTTTTTATTGTATCAAAACAACTACAGTAGTCGAGAAATAAACAAAAAAATAATCTTGTGCATCCAATAGAAAGCTCAATATTTGAAAAAAGAATACATGGTCATGAACACTGCACTCGAATAAAGAAACAATATTGGGAACATACGCAAATTTTGTAGTTTTAATTACATATCTGTTAATTTCATATCTTAAATGAATTATTTTTTGCATTGCAAATTATTGTTATAAATTAGTTATAATTAAATTGCAACTCATTCTTAGGTCAATTAAAATAAAATTATAAAGAATATCAATGTCATCATTATACGAAAACATGCCAAATAATCCCTATTGTTACCAGTGTCAGTTTCATCATTATAATTATTTACACATCTTAAAGTTCAATGTCCAAGAAGTGAAAATGTGAGTTTTGTGGCGCTTTAATCATCGTGGTTAGTAATTGTGATTGAAGAGATGGGGATGTGTAAGACAGTAGGTATTT
>NW_022732345.1:0-587 GCF_011630105.1 Anneissia japonica
GTATATTTTTTATATACTTATTTGTATATATTTATATATATTTATATGTTTATATATTTATATAATAACTGTATTTAAATTTGTTTATATATTGTTTTTATATTTATTTGTATATATATATATATTTATTTGTATATTCATTTATATATATAGGCCTATGTATATATTTATTATATATTTATTATTTATTTTTATATACTTATTTGTGTAAAAATATTTATATATTTATTTATTTATATATATATATACTGTATTATTGTTTTATTATATATACTGTAATTATTTATATATTTATTTGTATGTATTTATATATATTTATATGTTTATATATTTATTTATATAATTATTTAATTTTTTTATATATTGTTTGTATATTTATTTTTATATTTATTTTTATATTTATATATATATATATTTATATATATTAATATGTTCATATATTTATATATATATATATTTATATATATATATATATAAATATTAATATATCTATTATATATTTATTTGTATATATATTTATATGTTTATATATTTATTTATGTAAAATGTATTATTATATTATATATATATATATACTGTAATTATTC
>NW_022732346.1:0-1364 GCF_011630105.1 Anneissia japonica
AACCATTTTGGATGGCATTAACCCTCCCAAAAGGAACATAAAATGTGGGTTTACTTCTTAACGTATGAGATGGGACATTAATAAAGAAACTTGAAATAAGATTACAATCGAGATTACTATGAATGATATTATAAAGAAAAATAATATATATATATATATAATGTATATTCATATACATTCATATTATATACATATATTATATACATGTGTGGTGGTCGCAGGGCTTGGTCTCGATTAATCAAATAATTGATATTTTGAAAACGTGGTTTGTAATTAGAGGTGTTCATAATTTGGGGGCAGGGACAACTGTATAAATAAACAAACAATAACAATAACTCAAATATATATGTATGGATGCTTACTGTACTTCATTTATATTTTTGTTTGATGCTAATCAAAAGGAAGCACTTTAGCAGATATTTAATCGTCTAAACCTCTCTAAATTATCATTTTAGAGTAACTTACTGAGTTTTGGAATCTATATAGCTATCAATATCAATAAATGCAGAAACTAAGACAATCACCACGGGTAAACCTAGGTTAAAAGACAGAAGTTCAACGTGAATTAATTAGTATTTCTGTTACAAAGTATAGGATTTTTATACTGGAACTATAAGCCTAACCGCTCTAACAACTTTTTTTTCTTGGACACAAATTATATTTAATATTAAAAATAAAAACTTACCCCATGCAAACAAGCAACCTTTCAGAAAAAAGTGCAGTACATGAGCATCAAAGACTTTGACAAATAAATAGTACATATTAACTGCTTGAACGCTCATCCAGAAAACTGACGATAGCAAGAAGTAATGTAAAAGAGCCCCAGCAACTATACACCCTTCACTGCTGTCTGTTTGATCAATTCCAGCAAGGAAGACGATGTACAAACCAAGCAAAGACAGGCACAGCTGACATTGAAATTTCCTGGGTTCACTCCGCCGAAAGTTTCTATAACAGCAAAATATTATCATTATTTTTTCTTTGCTAGAGTACATTTCAGCATTTATCTGTGATGGATTTGTGCCGCAATAGATATCTTCTTTGAATATATATTTTATATCAAAACATTTGCTAACACTACTTTTACGTATATTTTATGGCGAGTTTTAAAATTGGGTTGTATGCAACTCTTTAGTTTCAAATAAATTTCTCTTTGGTTTCAAATAAATTTCCATTATTTTCAGAAGACAAAAATTTTACCTTGACTCTCGAGTATTTTAATTGCAACCTTACATTCAAAGCATAGTAGTTTGTCAAAAGTCTATTGAAATAAAAGTTTAGTGTAACCATTGATGATAATTGTTACTCTAAATATTTATGTCAACCCTATTATTGATATAATCATCAAAATAATATATATATAT
>NW_022732347.1:0-638 GCF_011630105.1 Anneissia japonica
AATTTAATTTGTTTTTAAAATGTACATCTTTATGTGTGTTCATCAGCATTACTTTCTCTGCCTTTCCATCATAGTTTAGAGTCAACTTAAGGTTCATAAGTAACAAAACTCTCAAAAATACCAGTTGAAGTTTCAACTGATTTTCACCTTACTTTAAGTACTGTATATAGTTAATTTTTCTTTCCATCATTTTTAATGCACCTTCAATTCAGTATGCCACCAATGGAAAAGACTACATCCAAAAAAAACATTATTATTCAAATCATATACAAACATGTGTAGGACAAACAGAAACAGACACACAAACAAAAATATGAAAAAGGAAATCAAATGTAATGTGCAACATATACAATGTCAAACAGCTCTGTACTTAAAAATCTACATTTCCTTTACGCAATAACAGTCAACTATCTTATTTATGTTCTCCATTTAAATTCCCTTATGGATGTACCACCAAGCCACCTGAAGTGCCTCCTACACAAAAATGTATTTTCAAAAAAAGTACTATACTGCAAGACAATAAATCACATTCATTACAGTATACACCTATAGTGTCACCTTCACTTTACAGATTACAATAATATAACTACTGGAATCCTACCTTCATAAAATAATGCAAATAATTATAAGATATTAAA
>NW_022732348.1:0-733 GCF_011630105.1 Anneissia japonica
GGTAAATGATATTATATGATGTTTGAAATCCAAAATGGCCACCATAATGACCTCGGATGAGGTGGTTCCTACCAAAAATTGAATGCTATGATCATAAGGAGCATGTAAAAAAAATTTATTTTTTTTGTCCGGAACGTCCACATGCATCTGCTAAGCTGCCGGACTAATTGCCTTAACAGTAGAAATGATATTTCTACTAGTAATAAACATTGCTGTAACAGTAGAAATATTATTTTGAAAATGATGTTTTACCATACCGGCCTGCTCAGTATGTTGAAAAAAATACTCTAAAAAAATTCACACGTGTTCGTCTCGAACCAGGCTATAGCTCAGCTACGGGTTGTACGCATGTATATCGGGCGGCCTGGGCCATGTCATAGTCAGGGGTGGCGCCAAGCTTTGCCCGACGGGGGGGTCCCCGACGAGGTGTCAGATTTCCCAGACGAAAGCAAAGTGGGCGTGGTTGAGCTTCGATTAATAGGTTTCGAAAGTGGTCCTGGGGGGCGAGGCTCCCGAAAACTTCAACAATTTAGGGGTTGCAAAGGCTTATTTAATCAATTTTAGAGTCTACTAATATGTAAAAAATACATATAATATTTTTTTTCTCCCCTACGAATTGTGTTTTTTCTCCCCAATGGGGGAGGGGTGGAGTGGCAGCTCTCCCTGATGGGGGACCCTGGACCCCCGCTTGCGCCACCCCTGGTCATAGTAGCGATTTTTTTTTAATGAAAAA
>NW_022732349.1:0-595 GCF_011630105.1 Anneissia japonica
TGGTGAAAGAGAACACCGAAATGGAAAAGAGGCTATCGGAATCGGACAAAAGTCTGTCGAATTTTTACGACGAATCGATGAAAAAGGTTGTCCACCTCGAAGAATCGGTGTTTTCGAAGAACAAGGAAGCGGACGAATTGAGATCAGATTTGACGAAAACGAAGATGGAGATGGACGAGATAGATGTGTATAAGAGACAGGCGTTCTCAACTTTGCCAATAACAAAGTGGCGGAGGCGTATTCCGAAGTGACTCGTATCGTCGAGAACTCGGAAGACGGACGATCGCACGAGGAATGTCGAGAACTTCTCACACGACGCCTTGATGAAGTGGAACGTTCGTTGGAAAAGGAAAGGATGAAGTTGGCCGATTGTGAGCAAATGAACAAAGAATTAATTCGACATATATCCTTTCTGACGAACGAAATAGAAACAGTAAATTACGGCCGAAGTGTCGAGGTAAGCAAATTGCGCCGATTACTGAACGATTGCAGACGCGAAGGGTCTCAACGACAACGTCGGGAACCTCCCAGTCGCCGTAACGTCGGTCCCAGCTACAACGTCGTCGAAGACGCATGTTCCGGAAGTTCTGCGTGC
>NW_022732350.1:0-675 GCF_011630105.1 Anneissia japonica
TCTGATCGCGCCTGTCCGGATTGGCCAACATCGACTCCAGCAGATTTCGGGACCACCTTTCCAGGTCGCTGTGGTCGAACGTCTCTCGTTCCTTGTTCGCCAGCTGCCGTCTGCGCTTTCCGAACGAGACGAGCTTCACGACGTGCGCTATGCAACCGAGACTAACGGTCTTTGGAAGGGAGGCGTATCGGACGCAAGAGACAGCTACAGTCTCTCCACCCTCAGCTTGTCGGCGGCCGATCTCGCACGCCTGTCGACGCGCCTCGCGATCTCGAACTCGTCCTTCTCGGTGACTTCCGGTCTCGTCGACTGGCGAGAGTCGAGACGCGGGAATACTGGAAGGGCACCGCGGCAGATATCTTCCTCGTCTTCTGTACCTTCGTTCGCGATCGTCGTGACGAGATGGTGGCACTCCTCGTCCGTCTGCTCCTTCTTGCAGACGAAACACCGGTAACCGACGTTCGGACAACAACCGATGGGCAACGCCGGTACGGTGCCCACGACGACCACGAACCTCCAGAGTGCAGACAGGCGCCTCGATTTCACCGTCGAATGCTCGCTCGTCCAAGGGAACAACACGTGTCGCGCGAGCACGACGTCGAAGTCGGTAATGGTGCAGCACTCCGTCGTGACCGAATCCGTCCCTCGCAGAAGGTGCTCCGCTAGAACTAAGCA
>NW_022732351.1:0-543 GCF_011630105.1 Anneissia japonica
ATGTCTCTAATATATTGTTTAGAAAATCTATATAAAATTCTATAGAAACCTTACAGAAGCCCACTCTACAAAGTCTATTAAAACTCTATAAAGAATCTATTAAAAATATATAAAAACTCTAAAAAAAACTCTATAAAAAATATATTAAAACTCTATTAAAAACTATTAAAACTCTATAAAAAGTATTAAAAACTATGAAAATTCTATTCTCTATAGAAAGTCTATGAAAATTTAATTTAAAAAACCCTTTAAAAA
The DNA here is from genome assembly GCF_011630105.1 of Anneissia japonica. Lineage (NCBI taxonomy): Eukaryota > Metazoa > Echinodermata > Crinoidea > Comatulida > Comatulidae > Anneissia > Anneissia japonica. The sequence continues at coordinate 256 of NW_022732351.1, forward strand.
CTATAGAAAATCTATAAACAATTTTATAAAAACCATTTATAAATCTATAAACTGAAACCCCTATAGAAATCTAAACATTTTATTAAAAAAAATTTTAAAAAATACATTAAATTGTATATAAATTGAACGATTTTCTGTAGAAAATCTGTGTATTCTATAAAAAAAATTGTGGGTGTTGTGTGTTTTTGGACAATTCAAGTGGTCCTTCAACTGGCCCCAATTGCAATTGGTTTTCAATGGTCCCAGTTCCAACTTGTCTCTATTGGCCTAACTTTCCACGGTCTCTAT
>NW_022732352.1:0-1118 GCF_011630105.1 Anneissia japonica
TGTCATTTGCTGTATCTCCCTTAGCATGCTGCATACTTTTTAGCAGTACATGTTTATTTTATTTTATTTTTTTTTTTTGACTAAAGTATATTAGAAACTCACTAAGAGTGCCAAATAAGCCATGATGCTTTAGGTGCAGGTAAATATGTACTTTTTCACATGCCCTACATTGTCCTCATGGTGTCATAATCATCGCTAGCATCGTCGTATTTATCGGGTGTGTCATCTTCACTGCGATGCATCACAAATCAAATAAAATCCTCTTTGTCGACATCGGTATCATGATCGCAAGCGCTTTAAGGGCTTTGTATTGTACTAGTATTTTTTTCAAAACAATATTTTAGGACATTTTATTCGAGAAAATGCCCCAATTGAATGAGCTATTACAAAAAGATTTAAAACCCAATGACTGTTAGAAGCGGAGAAAATGGGATTCAAACACAGTGGTTATAAATGAATGGTGCACCAGTGCGTCTATGGCCTGCTAAGGGTAACAATCATGATTGTGTTCTAAACATCACCAGAAACCGCTCTCGCTGAGTAAAGTAATAGCAAGGTCACATGGTCAGTACCAGCTAATCATCTAGAATTGTTTGACAGTTGAATTACAGTATTACTACAAAAAAATTTTTAAATGAGAAAGTTTGTATAAGTTGCATATTTTGGCAATGGTTTTAGTATAAAGCCATGTAGTGATATTGAAAAGATGTATAACAATAGTACCCCTGAATAACAGAATGTTACAAATTATACAAGAACAAAGTATAAAGGTACATTTGTAAGCGAGAATATACTGTACAACTTTCCTACAAAATCATTAAAGTATAATATCAGAGAAACATGGATAAATAAAATTATTTAAAAAAAAAGTCTAAAAGCTTGATTGTATTGTATTTGGTTTGAGCCTAAGCTTGTATCTTTAGTTATCAGTTCTGCACCAGCCAAATGAAAAAAAGTAAAGGAGGTTATCCATAACATAAGCCTATATTGTCCCTTCTAGTGTTGCTATTCTGTGGGTTAAAATACTCAAGATGTGGTCTTCATCCATAACTTTATATTAGTGTCTCTTCGAGAGATGTTGTCCTGTGGGTTGAAAGTCATGATGACGGTAGGCCACA
>NW_022732353.1:0-225 GCF_011630105.1 Anneissia japonica
TACAGTAACAAAATTGCATTTTTTTTATGGTGTTGAAATAAATGATGCGGTAAAATTTTTTTTTTTTAAATCCACATCAATATTTTTCAAATTTTTGAGGCGGGTAGGAATGATAATCTAAAATTTTTTTTCTGTGTCCTAATACAGAGATCTTATTATTTGATATACGTAGAAAAATATGTTGAATATGACACACTATTCAGTAAAGTTAACAAGCCTGTAGCC
>NW_022732353.1:289-1165 GCF_011630105.1 Anneissia japonica
CCATGGGTGGGCTGCCTAGACTTAAGTAAGACTGAGGGGAATAGCCCCTTGTTGTGGGGTACTAGGTGAAGAAGCTCAAGCATTCTTGATATTTACAGACCATGTTTTATTTTATAGGCCTTAATTAGTTAACTTTAAAAAAAATATATTATAATGGAGGTACAAGGAAAGACTACTGTGAATCTGGAAACCATATGCTAGGCCCTGCTGGTCCATCTATAATTTTACAACTGCAAAAGTATGACACAAACTAGGCCTAGGGGCCTATTGGCCTACCTAGCTAGGGGCCTGTCTCTTATACACATCTGAATTATGGTGATGATGTGAAAAATTAACGGGTGAACTTTTAATTATGTTAATTACCAATGAGCAACACACGCATCGGACGCAAACCGGTGTTTTCAACATGGTATGTCCGTAGACAAAATAGCACCAACAGTACAAGTCTTCGATTAGAGCTTTATGACGGTGAGATAACCTCAAACACACACTATTTTTTATTGAAAATAGAAAGTTTTTCGGAACAGTACCCAAATTATAGCGAAAATAAATCAAAAATTTGCACTAAATGCTCAACTCGGCGAGATAAGCACTTTTGGTCAAAAAGTCACAATGTTAAAAAGTTGAGTCCAAATTTTTTTTTTTTTAGGTTAGTTTTGAAGTTTTTCGGGACAGTACTTAAAATATGGCGGAAAGTCAAAAATTTGCACGAAGTGCTCAACTCGGCGAGATACCGTAAGCACTTTTGTTCAAGAGTGACATTTTTAAAAACTTGATTCAAAACGTAATTTTTCTTTGTTAGGTACGGTGTGATAGCCTGAAACACACACTATTTCATTGAAAGTTTAAAATTTTTCGGAACAGTACTCAAATTAT
>NW_022732354.1:0-510 GCF_011630105.1 Anneissia japonica
GTATATATAGTTAAAGCTTAGTAAGCTATAATTAGGCCTAAGTTGTCCTGGATATTAAGTAGATACCTGATAAAAGATCATGAGAAATTTGTTGGCGTTTCATTTTGACTATAATGGTAATATGATGATGATGAATTTTACTATATAAAAGTGTCATTTCCAGCTATCTCGAGAGGTACTACCGTATTTCCTCAAATTTTCTCACCTCAGCCCCAGCCATGGTGGGGCTGAGGGGGTTGTGAAATCACGTTTCTGAAGTAGGCCTATGTAAAGTACCTCAGCTCCAACCATTGTGGGGGCTGATGTGGGTGTCGACTCACAAAATGCCCCCCCCCCCTCCACCTTTGTAAACAGATCTGTGCCCTTCTATGGGTATGACATTAAACTCTATCGAGTCGGCTCCTGATGTATGTCTTAGTGACTGCTGTTTGTTTTTAGGATGTGATCTTACCTCAGCTCCAACCATGGTGGGGCTGAGGTGGGTGGTTCCTCGGTCTGTGAAAGTCCCTC
>NW_022732355.1:0-970 GCF_011630105.1 Anneissia japonica
GTACAGATACAAATATATTTTGGGTACGGGTTGACCAAAATGACGTGAGTACGGATTGACCAAACGGGGTACGGATTGACCTAAATTTGGGTACGGTTTGACCAAAGTGGTACGGGTTGGTATGGGTACGGGTTGGTTTGGGTACGGGTTGGTTTGGGTACGGATTGACCGACAATATAGGCCTAGGCTAGGTCTATAGTATAGGTCTAGGCTAGGTCTAAGTATATAGGCCTAGGCTAGGTCTATATAGGCATATGTAGGCCTAGGTCTAGTCTACGGTAGCCGATCATTTCGGTCGCGCTTCATTTCGGTCGCGCTTTGTTTCGGTCGCGCTTCGTTTCGGTCGCGGTTTATTTCGAACAAATATATGGAGCGCCGAAGGAGTTGCGAATACGAAAAATTTAAAATGTCTAGGCCCTATATATTTTAGTTCGTGAATCGGTTTATCATAGGCCTAAGTATTATTGTTTTGCTATCTTTCCACTAACAAAATATCTTTCTACTATATTCTCTTTCTTCCATTTACGGTGATATATTCATGATTGAATTCCATTTACGGTGATATATTCAAGGAGGTTTAAAAATATTATTATACCTCCTTGATATATTCATGATTGCAACAAGGAGCCTCCTTGATTGCAACATGATCTTGTAATTGAAAAAATGGAATTTAGTATGTGTTTCATGTTATTCTTTTTGTTGCGTTTTCATATAGTGTACTATACTTTAATAAATGATCAATAAAATGTATCTTTGATTTTAATTGAATTGAATATTGTTACCATCTGAAATGTATTTCATAATTTAGTTACAACAATAATCATTCAATATTTAAACTGATCTTTTTATACAATAAATATATTTATTTTTCTTGCAGCTTCCAGAGTTTGGATGAAACATACCAAGAGAAATGAAGGAAACACAAAGAAATAAACGAATAATACACACAACACATTATCATTCTTCACTT
>NW_022732356.1:0-833 GCF_011630105.1 Anneissia japonica
GAGCACCAAATTTATTGTGGAGCATTTAGACATCATAATGTACATCTCTAACATGAATTAGAAGAAGAAAAAAGATATATAATTTTAATTGAACTTTGAACTTTTTAATCTACACACTTTATTAATAGATAATTTGAAGAGTTGGCATTTATTTATAAAGTTGTAAAGTAACTCAATAGCTTTAAAATTACACCAAAACCAGCTAAATACTTACTGAGATACTGTCAGTTAAATGCGCAAAGTGTCGCTAATTAGCTCAAATGTCGCTAATTAGCTCAAATGTCATTACCGCGTATCTCACTAATTAAGAGGCCTATTATTACAATAGTCTGGTGTTTTCCTTACCCATGGACTATCCATAGTGATAGGAAGCTCTAATTGAGTTTCTTTGATGACTTTGCGGATAAGATTGCGAACTTTTAACCTGTAAGACACAACCACTTTTAACGGTGGCCACTTAAATCTTCCACCCATCCTGTAGTTCTCCTATAAGAAAATAAAATTATATAAATATGTAAATTTCCTGTTAATAATACAGTAACTGAGTAAATATAAAAAGATATGCATGAATTAGTTACATTTAACATTTATATTTTAAATTACATATATTAGAAACTCCATATAAAAATAAATAGAAAACTAAATAATTAAACATAATTTAATCAAATTCTAAAAAATTAAAAATATCAATAACTTACAATATATTGTAAACTAATTTCTGCTTTGAGTCAGTTAGGCCCTAAATTCTGAAGACTATTTTCTATATTTAATTAATAGGATTTATGTAGAGCACGTATCCAGAAAACTGCTTAAGGCGCTATTCCCCCGATCAC
>NW_022732357.1:0-799 GCF_011630105.1 Anneissia japonica
CATTTTTTTGACACCATGACCATGCGTATTATTAACCTGTAGTGTATATATACGAAGAATTTTTTATAGTAGGTTGACTAACAGGTACTTGGTGTGGTACTAGGTTTATTGCATTTATGGCTTAGGGGCCGTGGTTTACCTCCCTCCGTTTAGTCATGCTGGATCAAGGGTAGTAAACTCAGCGATCGTGGGTTCGATTCCCACACGGGGCAAGTTTTTTTTTATTTATTTATTTATTTTTTTAAGATCGTGGGTTCGATTCCCAGGTTTTTTTTTTTTAATTTTTAAGGCAGTTTAGTTGATGGTGGATAATGATAGCAAACCTGTAGGTTGTGGGTTCGATTCCCACACGAACCCATTTTTTTAAGGGTGAAGGTGGATAATGAATAGCAAACCTGGTGATTGTGTGTTCAATTCCCACACGAACCAATTTTTTTTAAAATTTTTTTAAGGCAGTTAAGTTGATGGTGGATAATAAATAGCAAACCTGGATGTTGTGTGTTCGATTAACACATGAACCATATATTTTTTTTTTGCGGGCATAATTCCTAGACAGGATTATTAATTTAATTCATATTGAAATTAGTGTTTTGATGGTGATTTTTTTTTTATTCAATGGGAATTCATATATTTTATATGAGAAGAATCTATGTATATTCAGCTTTCCGTTTACTGGGCGGGGTGGGAGAGGGGAATGAACAACAGGATATTTGATTGGTAAACAGCCGAAAAAGGCAATTTAAAGCCAACGAAGTCGCTAGAGGTGTAAAAATGCAGCCTCTACGCGGTGGGCGGTCAG
>NW_022732358.1:0-838 GCF_011630105.1 Anneissia japonica
GGGTTAGGGTTAGGGTTAGGGTTGGGGTTGGGGTTAGGGTTAGGGTTGGGTTAGGGTTAGGGTTTTGCAAAGTGAGATAGGCTGAAACAACTATTCCATTGAAAGTTTGAAGTTTTTCGGAAAAGTACTCGAAATATGGCGGAAAGTCAAAAATTTGCACTAAGTGCTCTACTCGGCGAGATAAGCACTTTTGTGCAAAAAGTGACAATGTTAAAAAATTGAGTCAAAATATAAAGTTGAGTCAAAATATTTTTTTTTTTTTGTTAGGGTTAGGGTTAGGGTTAGGGTTAGAGTTAGAGTTAGGGTTAGGGTTAGGGTTAGGGTTAGGCAAATTGAGATATCCTGAAACAAACACTATTCCATTGAAAGTTTGAAGTTTTTCGGAAAAGTACACGAAATATGACGGAAAGTCAAAAATTTGCACTAAGCGCTTAACTCGGCGAGATAAGCACTTTTGTGCAAAAAGTGACAATGTTAAAAAGTTGAGTCAAAAATGTAATTTTTTTTTTAGGTTAGGGTTAGGGTTAGGGTTAGTGTTAGGGTTAGAGTTAGTATTAGGGTTAGAGTTAGAGTTAAGGTTAGGATTATGGTTAGGGTTAGGCAAAGTGAGATAGGCTGAAACAAACACTATTCCATTGAAAGTTTAAAGTTTTTCGGAAAAGTACTCGAAATATGGCGGAAAGTCAAAAATTTGCACTACGTTCTCAACTCGGCGAGATGAGCACTTTTGTGCAAAAAGTGACAATGTTAAAAAGTTGAGTCAAAAATGTAATTTTTTTTTTGTTAGGTTAGGGTTAGGGTTAGTGTTAGGGTTAGAGTTAGGGTTATGGTTAGAGTT
>NW_022732359.1:0-1794 GCF_011630105.1 Anneissia japonica
CCTTATTTAATATCAGTATAGGCCTACATCTTTGTGCAGCCTACTGTATATTGTCGATCTTAATTTTGAAGTTAAACATTTTCTTTATTTCTTCTTTATGTTGTTTTTTTTGTCAGGAGTAAAAAAAAAACCCCCAAAAAAAACATGGCATCCATAGGCCGTTATTAATGGAGCTACTGTAAGTATTGGCGAAGATGGACACGAAAACTTAAAATTCAATATCCATTATCAGATCACCAGTCCTGAGCTGCAGTATGTGCTACCTGCCAACGTACCAGTACTTTCGATGGAGGCATTATAATAATTTTGATCGGTTCTTGAAGATGGTCTTGTGCAAACAATTGGTGAGTTATGTTGTAAAAACAATAATAATAAGTGAATACTTTATTAAAGCGAATAGTAATATACAGATATATAATGCGATTGGGATTCCATTTCATCACTTGTCACAAGTTGATCAATGGTAAGGATTAGATGATGTACGCGTAAAATTAGATTTCATATTAATTCCATGATATAATATTTACAGTATGCTAATGACAGTTATAATTAAAGCATAATGTTTGTTATTTTTTTGTTGTTACTTTATTTTCTTTTATTTTAATAGGATTTGATAAACCTACTTTCATTAATATATTTAACAAAGTAATTATACACAGCTTGAATAACTGTTTGTGTACCTGTACAGTAGTGTGCTGAATTTGTGATGTGCAGCCTGAGAGTCACCTTAACAGACTAAATTATTTAAACTTGCACAAAACACCTGATTTAAACTTATCATAGAACAAAAATTTCAAAATACATCAACTACTTCATGTGATGGAATTTGGTGCTATTATATAATCGTTTGTTTTATTTACATGGTAATTCACTTAACATATTTATATTAATATTTTACAGTATTTTCAAGCCTTGAAACTTGTTTAACAACATTTAAATCTATTCTTAACAACTTTGTTTCCTGACTTCATCTGAACTGGATCAAAAAGTACTAAGAAGTTTCAAAAGCTCAAGATTGTCAAAATCGGTAAGTTGATAGATTCTAAAAACCAAATGTTCGGGCGAGACTTTTTCATCTCCAAAGATATACATATTTATATAAATTTTAAATATTTAACCATCCTACTTTACATTCACCAATAAAATTGTATATTTATTTTTTTTATCGAACCCGCCTACTGCAAATATTGATATTTTTAAAATAAAAATAAAATTATATTTTTGAGCAATTAGCGCACACACCACCACAAAAAAAAAAGGAAATTGCAGTAAAAAATTAGTTTTTTAAAATTTTAATTATATCCTCCACTGCCTTGACATCTCCAAAGATATACATATTTATATAAATTTTAAATATTTAACCATCCTACTTTACATTCACCAATAAAATTGTATATTTATTTTTTCCTCCGTCTGGATGTTTTAGGCAGACTGTTTGCTGAATAAAAAAACTAAATTTTATCTGCCCTCCTCCGATGATCTTTAGAAGAATAGGTATGCGAAACAAGGTATAAAGGAAGTCTCGCCTTAGCTACTGATGAAATAATATCCATGTAACATAACAATGTTTTGGATTAATGTGTGGATCTAAGTACTAATTGTTACTTTATTATTCGTAAAACCCAATTTGTTTAGCTTCTATATATTGAATTATAGGATGATACTCTTATTAATAGTACTCAACACATCCTTAATAAAATCATATTTAAGACAATCAAAGTGTTTAATACTGTAAAACCAGCTAAACTTTCATGTGCAAAAAAATTTCACAAATACTGTACCATACAGAATTTA
>NW_022732359.1:1901-2253 GCF_011630105.1 Anneissia japonica
GGTTTATGCCTGGGCTTTTCTAGCCTAGAACTCATGATACGATATTGTCATCATAGATGATCTATAGTATGGTGTTCATCTCATGAATTAATTCAGGTGTTAGGGCACATAGAAAGAATTATTAGAATAATACTCCTTAAAAAAAAAAAATGTGATGAGGGTGGGTTTTTTTAATAACCGCATCAATATTTCCAAATAGTTAATGTGCGCAGGAGTGATAATCTAACAATTTTTTCATATGTGCCCTTATCAATTCGCGAAAGTTTCATGTCACAAAAGTTTCTTGTTTTAGGGAGCGTCGCCAAATTATCCTACCGCGGTAAAGGAGATTTTCCTGCGGTAGCAAGGCCAA
>NW_022732360.1:0-855 GCF_011630105.1 Anneissia japonica
TCCAGTTTTGGAACTCTCAATTCCCTTTCTCTTATCTTTCCTAGCTGCCTGATCCATCCTTGTTGAAGGCCTACTGGAAGCTTTGATGCTAGCATCTTTAAAATTTCATATCCATCCATTGCCATCTGCTCAGGGTTATTCTGCTTTGCATTGGAACAATTTGTCAAGAATATTGCAAACTTCCTTAGGCTCTCTTTATCTCCAGTTATGATTTTTGGCCAATTTGTAGCCTTTTCTTGATAGGCAGCAGCAATACTTGCAGGCTGTCCATAATCCCTTTCAAGTAGTTCTTTAGCTCTTTTATAACCTGCTGCAGGAGGAGTAATTAGTTGACAGTTTCTTATTAGATCATGTGCATCACCAGTAGTTGATTTGAGTAGTAATTCCAGCCTTCGTACTGAATCTTCTGTCTTCGACTCTACCAGTAACATGAAATTGCGCGTAAATGTAGTGTATTCAAGTATATCTGCACCACTAAATGTTGGTACCTCTGGCTTTGGGAGACCTGCTTCCTTCTGTTGCATTACAAGTCTCTGTAAGCTTTCTGTCATTTTACTGTCCTCAGCATTGTTGCTCATGGGTGGAGTACATGCTTTATCAATTTTTAAAGTATTTGGCCTTTGAAATGTGCCTACCGTCTCCTTTTGTAGAGCTTCAGCTGATAAATTCACGGCATCCGCCTCTTGCCTTGCCAATACTCCTTGAATTATTTCATCTTCCTCTTTCATGACTGGCTCATCACTATTCATTAAAATATACTCTGCTACCTTTGCGCTTGGCCCCTGGCTTAGTAATTCTGGAATGTCAATTACATCATTTTTCTCTAGCCGTCCAATTTCCTCTTCTAAAATATCT
>NW_022732361.1:0-1093 GCF_011630105.1 Anneissia japonica
CATGTTTTGCTATGCAAGGGAGTTGTATACAATATGGATGCACTTGTGAACAATGCTTTACCGGACCCTTATGCACCACCCGTAATATATTTTAACATTTCTTGATTGTTATTATGCATACTTGTTTTTTTTTTATAAGCTGCATTGGCAAGTAAACAGAAGGCATAATTGGAACATAATAGAATTGTTTTGTTACGTAGAACCATTGTACAGAGTGTGTGCCCAGCCTACCCTAATTTTTATCAGAACGGAACATTAAATTCTGTATGGAGGATCTGGGAAACTGAATTTCGAATTATGAAATGTGTAGGCTGCCGGCACCGTTAACTCTGACGATTAGTGCCTTCAAATTTTTACAAAAACATAATGCAATAATGACATACTGATTATTATTGTATATTTTGGTATATATTTCAACTGCTCCAAGTTTCCTATTCTTCCTTAATTCTTTCACATCTTATGTTAATTTTTTTATATTTACAACAGATTACTTACACATACATTAATTAAGTTTTTAAATATAATTGTTTAAGTTTATGGTCTAGTCTCTGTATACTTGTTCTATAATTAACATAATTCAATCTTTGTTCAGTTTAAATTTGAGGATACGTCCTGGTCTTGACCACTCTAGAGTAACTCTCAGATAGGCTTATCTTCATATGAATGGATATCTTGTTTGAAGCAAGAAATCAAGTTGCCTTACTCAGTACCGTTCATGTTTTTATCGGTGGGAAATCTCCCCTACTAACGCCTATTGACAGGAGAGCTAATTGTGATGGAGTTGTAGTGAAATCTTTACTTAAGCTGCTGATTGGGTTTTCATTGCCTTTAATTGTCTGTGTAAGTTTTCTATTAGTAGAATAGATAAAATGAATCAAAATATTCTATTCATATTTTCTTAGCTATCAATGCTTGTGACACCAATGCTTGTCAGAATGGAGCTGCCTGTGTACAGGTTATTGGTTCCTGTACAGCATACACATGTTCTTGTCAGAATTGCTATACTGGACAATTCTGTGAAACTTGTAAGTAACATTAAGCATTTTAAATGTTACTGTGTATTATTCTTTCTAGCATGCTTATCATTACAGTA
>NW_022732362.1:0-783 GCF_011630105.1 Anneissia japonica
CGAAATTTATTCATTCATTAGGCCTACATAATAGTTTTCATATTGCTGTACTATACTCCAACATCGCTGGCGCATGGTAACAACCAACTGACTGCAGACCATTTCCGGTCACACATTACTCTCCATAACACAGCAACCCCTAGTTCCGTCACCTCTGGGTTTGGATAATAGAGTACAAGAAGTGAAAGAAAGATTGTGCTTTCTTTTTAGTTTCAGGGTGATGTACACCTTACAAGGAAGATATAATTATTTGACATTTTAGTAAGTCGATATCCATTAATTAAGCTGCTTAAAATAAGGAAAAAATAATGATCCAACAGCAGGGAATATCGTTGTATACAGTATATTATTATTCAACACACATTCACCCCACCCCCTCTTTCTACCAAATATATAACAGGCACGGTTTAGAAGGGGGTATGGTGGTTTATTCTTGTAAAAAAAGAAAAAGAAATAAAAATAAGAGAAAAAGAAATAATTGGTCGTCTAATACGCCTCAGAGGTTATTTTCGGTCGTCCAGAGATTACAGGAAAACACTGCTGTGGGAAACATTAACTGGATATATGGACATACTGTATATATATGTAGCTCTCTATACAATAATAATAATCATCTCCACCCAGGTTCTTTCAGCTACAAAATGAAACAGCAAGCAACAAATCATATGGAATCCAATATAAAATACACTATTTATTAATACTACTGCTCACTGGTAAAACTCAATTACACTACTCTGCCAGCACACATACCCCTGGTTACTCACCCCAACCACAAAACCTATT
>NW_022732363.1:0-536 GCF_011630105.1 Anneissia japonica
CAGAGTTCGAGACGACGAAGGTGTGGATAATGGCGAAGTTCGACAGCCGGAAGCCGAACGGGGTCGTCGATCTTTACGACGCGGCAGATTCAAGACTTGTGCGTGCTCTGATCAAGTTTATGAACGAGGACAGAGATCGAGATTTCGTGGACGCGCTCTCGTACGACGAGCGCGTCGCCTGCTTGGACATGGCAGAGCGGACGGGTTGCAAGGATGCGATCTGCGTGCTCGTTTCGGCCGTGTACGAACTATCAGCGAACGATCTGCTCAGAGCGAGGAGAACCGCAGTACGCATCTGTTCCCCGACCCTGATGAACGCCGTCGATTCGGCCGTGTGCAGGACGTTCGGCAAGCTGATGCTTCATCAGCAGGAGCTTCGATGGCACGAGCTGGCCACGTGGCTCGATACGTCCAGGCACAACGATCCGGTGGAAGGTCCGAAGATCGAAAACGTTTACTACGCGTCCGAAGGATACCTGCTGCATCTGGTCCGGAAGTGGCTGACCTCCAATCCCGGCGAAAGCAAGCGGGACAAG
>NW_022732363.1:560-1770 GCF_011630105.1 Anneissia japonica
GACAAGCACGCGCTGGTCGGTCTGATTCGACCGAGGTTGCTGAACGATCCTGACGTGCTGCTGAGCGTCCACCGCAAGCTCTTTCATCTGTCGTCCATCGACCAGCTCTTCAAGGATGCGACCGAATACGCCAAGTCCGTCTTCCGGCACCACTCGATGAACGAGAACGACGCGCTCGGCGTCCGTCACAGCGTTCCGTAGACGGCGACTTTCGGCACTTCTCTTGCGTGCCGTCCGCCGAAACCTTCCGTTCGTCCATTCGTGCACGTCCAGAACTCCTCCATGATCGCTTCTTTTTACCGAACGGCGGTCGCGAGGAACCTCGCGTACATGGTTTGTCCGAACGGGAGCCTCGAATACGGTTGCTCGATGCGCCTGCTCCGCTACAATCCGATCAACGGCACGTTCGTCAGATTGTCGGATTCGCTGGTGCCGCGAACGAACGAGTCGGTGTCCTTGTGCCGGATCGACGAACACGTCCTACTGCTTAGCGGCGGGGGCCCTAAGGAACTGGAAACGTACGATCTGTCGAACGAGCGACACGGTGGCGGCGTCTGGAAGGTGGACGCGAACTTCGAGAAGGTCGGCGTCGATTCCTACGTCGCGCACGCCGCCTGCCGGCACCATTCCGACCTGTGTCTGTGGTACGTCGACGGACACGGAGATCACCTTCTGATCGTGATGAGACGTGCGAGCGGCGGATTAGCGGGTAGGAGGACGCACGGAGAATGGAAGGTGATCCTCAGACATCCTATCGCCGTCCCGGAAGAGCACAGACAGAAGGACAGCGAGCGTCTAACTTTGCATTCTTTTCCCGAAAGCGATGCGGTCGTCGCCTTCCACGGCAACGTCGTCACGACCGTTCATGTTCCGTCCGGCTCCTTCAACTCCACGTCGATCCCATCGCACCCGACGCCTGGAGATTGGGTGTCCGAGACGAAGTTCGCCGACGCCGATTTCGTGTACAGGATCGGTCTTAACGGGATAGTCGACAGGCTCGTCTTCTCACGATCGGAAACGTTCGGTGTCAAAATCAAAGTGGTGGACAGGACGACGACCCTCGATCACGGGTTCATCGTTACCGCCGTCCCGCTCCTCTTCCCGGAAGGCCGGGTGCCCGCTACCACGATGATGAACACGGTGCTTCGAAAGGTTACCTCGAAGAGGTTTTCTCTTCTGCGAAGGAAGAACTCCGGGAGAGTTTAGAGCG
>NW_022732364.1:0-1075 GCF_011630105.1 Anneissia japonica
CTGTATTTCGACACTATCAGACCGATAGTTCGTATACTGTAAAGGCAAAATTCGTGTGGCATTTCTAACCAACTTGACAAGGTTTGAATTCATGTGCCATTACCGTCGTCAGGCACGTCGTTTAAGGTATTCGTACTTCTGCGTTAAAATTTTAAAATTGTTAATATCACTTTTCAGATAATTTAAAGCACGTTTCAGGTCATTTTGAATATTCCAAAACTTTCCAAAATTTACGAGCCGTACGCTCATTTCCACGCCCACAGCACGTACTGAAGCTGGAAATTACGTTTCGGTTATATGTGTTGGGTTTGTGACACTGTATTAATATACTACCGTGCGCACGAACGTTAAGACGTATGTGTACACATTCGTAAGTCCTTAAAATGCTCAAAATTACTTTTTTTTTCTTTGAAATTCCTTTAAAATGCTCAAAATTACTCTTTAAATAGAGCATGTTTTAGAATATTATACTTTTCAATCAGAACCGCGCGTGCTTCGTGAGGGTCAAAGTACGGTGACGAGTTCAAATCTAGTTTTTATTCTTCTTTCTTTCTCCCCTTTTTTTTCGCACGATATCTCAAAAACTGCCACGAGTTACGCACAATTGCTTTCAGCGAACATTTGGCTTTGTCTGGAATAGTCATGGTAAGCTTTTCAACGCGCTCAGTCATGCGTGACGTAATCTACGCGCAATTTTTTTGCGTTTTTACATTATAGATAATATCAGCGTAACCAATTGCCATTTCGAAATCGTATTAAGTGAGCATTAACTTTGGGTTAATGTTGAATGTACAGTACCCTAATTTGACGCGTGCGCTTACTAACACCCGCGCACGCGTGCTTCAAAATTTGAAAATGCTCAAAATCACTTTTTGACTAAATTAGATTACGTTTTAGGACATTTAGATCATTTCAAATTTTTTTGAAATTTTCCACTACGCGCGCGAATTTTTACGTGCGCAGCACGTACGAAAGCTAGAAATTACGTTATTTTACATATATTGGGTTCCTGACATTGTTTTCACAAATTTGCATTCTTTTCAGTCATCTTTTGGCCAATAGCAATGCCGTACGT
>NW_022732364.1:1116-1570 GCF_011630105.1 Anneissia japonica
CGCTATACAGTGAAATTATGCTAAAATCAGACCTATTTTTAATCAGTTATAGCTCCTTAGGTTGAAAGGTGACCCCCAATTTTTATTACATATTCTGAAAGCACATAAGTTGTAAATATGATTTTAAAATGCTCGAAATCACTTTTTGACTAAATTAGAGCACGTTTCGGGCTATTTTGAGCATTTCGAAATTTTCCACTACGCGCGCACATTTTCACGCGCGCAGCTCGTATAGAAGCTAGAAATTATGTTTTCTAACATAGTTTGGGTTCCCCACGTTTTTTTTACAAATTTCCATTAATTTTGGTCATCTTATGGCCAATTGCAATGCCGTACGTGCGCATCAAACATAGGTATCTTTGTGCGTATTTGTGCCGCTATACAGTGATATTATGCTAAAATCAGACCTATTTTTAATCAGTTATAGCTCCTTAGGTTGAAAGGTGACCCCCAA
>NW_022732365.1:0-1274 GCF_011630105.1 Anneissia japonica
GTAGGCCTAGAAAATGTGAGGACACGAAATTTGTACTCACATTTTTTTTTGTCCTCAGATGTATAGGAAAATATAGAAATTTGTCCTCACATGTATAGGAATGCGCGTACACCCATACATACATACATACATACATACATACATATAACATACATACATACATAATATATAAAAACAAATGGAGTTTTAGAGAATATAACCCGTAATCATATCTCGGCGAGCGTCATACTGTTTAGACCACAGATCCCCACACAAAACCATATACGGATCAAAGACCATCAGATTCCTTCCAATTAATACAACTAGAAGGCTCACACACAGTGGAACCAATTTTAAAAGTGGAAGCAGCAGGGGAATTAAGTAAATAATATTAAAATCAAGTTGCTGCAAAGCACCGGGAACACAAATAAAGTATAAATCAAACATGTTAAAAAACAGTGCTCAAATAAAAAATAAAAATGATCATGATGTTATAAAATCGTATCAAACATTATGTCAACGAAAGTTCCTTTTTAAAGTTGTACTGAGAAGAAAAAACAATAAAGGTCACAAGCAGTCGGAGAGCCGCGTTGGATACGCATCATTAACTTCATTCATTGTAAGGGCGCATGTCATGGACAATGGCCGAAATTTAACAACTTTGTATGTGTTGAAATGTGGTTATTTTGACACTAAATGTTATTTTTAAAAATAGTTTGAATAACTAAACAACAAGTTTAAATAATGATTAAAACTACGATTTCGGTTCAATAATTTTTGGTTTCGAAAAATATCGATATTTTAGGCTTCAATTCAACATACGATTTTTCCACAAAATGGAAGGCCACAACTAATTAAATTTCACATTTTCTACACAAGGTACAAACGGAAATTTAAAATCTATCATAGAATAATTATTAAAGTACCCAATAATGTAATCATCAACTATATATGGCGTTTAGGATGCAAATCCCACTAATCAAACCATTATGTACGTACAAAACAGGCTAGGTCAATGTCTAGGCTAGGCCTACTTCCCAGTTCAAGCCTTCCAGGCGTTGTCCAGCGTGCTGCGTACGTGGGCCTTGTGTAGGCATAGGCATGATAGAGGTTTTATGGTGTCATAAAATATGAAAGGCCCAATAAAAAAACATATTAGTTTATCACCCACTCCCTCATCACTTTGGGAAAATTCAGATTTTTTTTTTTTAAATCAACATAGATTTCTCAAACAATCTTTTCTACTTTTCTCATTTGAAAAGCTCACGATTTCTTGCAAATATGTTTACTGGTAC